>NW_006922191.1:535267-540939 GCF_000298275.1 Orycteropus afer afer | reverse complement strand
ACCAGCCACTCCTCGGAAGGAAGGTTGGGCAATCCTACTTCCGTAGTGATACTGCCTTGGAAACCCAAGGAGGGGTCGCTATGAGTCAGGTTTGACCCGAGGAGGGGTCGCTATGAGTCAGGTTTGACTCGACGGCACATAACAACAACAACAACAATGGACCTACAAGAAGGACCAGTTAATTTTACTATTATTTAAATTTACAAACCAACCACTAAAGCCAAAGATGAAATAATTGAAGATTTTTACCAACTTCTGCAATCTGAAATTTACCAAACATGCAAACCAGATGCACTGATAATTATTGGTGATTGGAATGCAAAAGTTGGAAACAAGGAAGAACCATTGGTAGTTGGAAAATATGGGATTGGTGCTAGAAATGACACTGGAGATTACATGATAGAACCTTGCAAGAGCAATGACTTCATTGTAAATACTTTTTTTTTCAACATCATAAATGGCAACTGTACATGTGGACTTTGCCAGAAGGAATGCACAGGACTGAAATTGATCACATGTGGGAAAGATTCGATGAAGAATCTCAATATTCTGCAGTGAGAATGAGGTAAGGGGCCATCTGAGGAACAGGCTATCAACTAATTGTTCTTTTGAAAGTTTACGTTGAAGCTGAATAAAATTCAAACAAGTCCACAAGCATCAAAATATGATCTTGAGTAAATCCCTCCTGAATTTAGAGAACATTTGAACACCAATGACCAAAGACTAGATGAGTAGTGGGATAACATCAAGGTCATTATGTTTGAAGACAGCAAAAGGTCATTGAAAATAAAGGAAAGGAAACAGGAATGTCAGTAGAAATTCTGAAACCTCCCTTCAAATGGAGAGTAGCTAAAGTGAATGGAAGAAATGAAGTAAAAAAGTGAACAGAAGATTTCAAAGGCCAACTAGAGAAAACAAACTAAAGTATAATGAAATATCCAAAGAATGGGAATTGGAAAATCAAAAGAGAAGAACATACTCAACATTTCTCTAGCTGAAAGACCTGAAGAAAAAAATTCAAGCCTCAAGGTGCAATATGGAAGGATTGTAAGTGCAAAGTACTGAACAATGCAGAAAGCATCAAAAAACAGATGGAAGGAATACACAGAGTAACTGTACCAAAAAGAATTGATTGATGTTGAAACATTTCAGGAGATAGCATATGAACAAGAACTGGTGGTGCTGAAGGAAAAATTCCAAGCTGCACTGAAGGAATTGAAGAGAAATAAGGTTCCAAGAATTGACGGAATAGCCATTGAGATGCATCAACAAATTGATACAGCTCTGGAGGCACTCACTTGTTTATGCCAAAAAAATTGGAAGACAGCTAGCTGGCCAAAAAACTGTCTGTTCAATGAAATGGTGATCCAACAGAATGCAGAAATTATTGAACTATATCATTAATATACACAAGTAAAATTTTGTTGAAAATAATCCAAAACCAGTTGCTGCAGTATATTCACAAGACAGTGAAAGAAATAAATTCTAGCCATCCACAAGTGAATATGGAACAAAGGATATCATTGCTGACGTCAGATGGATCTTAGCTTCAAACAAAGAACACCAGAAAGATGTTGACTTGTGTTTTATTGACAATCCAAAGCCATTTGACTGTATGTATCTTAACAAATTATGGATAATATTGTGAAGAATGGGAATTCCAGAACACCTAATTGTGCTCATGAGGAACTGTGCATGGACCAAGATGCTGTCATTCAAACAGAACAAGGGGGTAATATATGCTTTAAAATCAGGAAAAGTGCATGTCAGGGTTATATCTTTTCACTATACTTATTCAATCTATATGCTGATCAACTAATCTGAGAATCATAGAGGAAGAACATGGCATCATGATTGGGGGAAGATTTTTAACAACTTGTGATAATCACATGACATCACCTTTCTTCCTGAAAATGAAGTAAACTTGAAGCCCTTACTGATGAAAATCAAAGACTACCATCTTCAGCGTGGATTACACCTCCATGTAAAGGAAATGAAGATCCTCACTGGACCGATAAGCAACATCATGATAAATGGAGAAAGGATTGAAGATGTCAAGGATTCCATTTTACTTGGGTCCATTAGTAATGCCCACGGAAGCAGCAGTGAAAAAATTAAATGATGTATGCATTGGTCAAATCTGCTGTGAAAGACCTCTTTAAAATATTCAAGAGTACTATGAAGACTTAGGTGTGCCTGATCCAAGTCATGGTCTTTTCAATAGCCTCATATGATTATGAGAGTGGGACAACGAACAAGGAAGACTACAAGATTGATGCATTTGAATTGGGTGTTGGGGAAGAAAATTGAAAGTACAGTGGACTACTACAAGAACAAATCTATTTGGAAGAAGTACACCAAGAATGGTCCTTAGAATTGAGAATGGTCAGACTTCATCTCTTATACTTTGTTTGTATTGTCAGAAAGGACTCATCCCTGGGGAAGGATATCATACTTGGTAAAGTAGAGAATCAGTGAAAAGGGGGAAGATCCCAACAAGATGGATTGACACAGTGGCTGTGATGATGGGCTCAAGCATGACAATGACTGTGAGGATGACTCAGGACTAGGCAGTGTTTAGTTCTGTTGTACACAGGGTTACTGTGAGTTGGAAGCAACTCAACAGAACCTAACAACAACAACATTCCTATTCTCTTCACTGGGATAGAAATTTGTATTTTATGTGCTCTTATCTTTCTAAAAATAGTAATGTAATTTCCCATGCACACATCCAAATGAAGTACTGAGAAACTGTGTGATTAATGATGTATGCTTTAAATTATTATTATACATGTAATTAGGTTGCCAGTCTCTGAATTTCCATCCTCACCGTGTATCAAAACATAGACTTTGGTAAATATATTAATTTTCTTCAAATGATTCAATTACTTGAAATCTCTTTTCTTGAAAAATGTCCTTTGAATATAATGCATCTTATAATTGTTTGTCACATATGAATATGAGATCCAGAAATGCAACAGAATTCATAAAATGGCACCATAGCAAGAAGAAAGTTCACACTTTTTGTTTTTTAGATTTCAGCCACTAAAGAAAGCAATATAAACCCATGCAAATTATTTAGAATAATAAATAATTATTTATTATTTTACTTCTGCTCTTGATAAAGAACAGAAAGTATCAAAACTATAAGCCATGATTCCACTTATTAAATTTTATACAACGCAAGTCATTATTACAGAATTGGGATATTAAAGACAAATTGAATTAAGAGAAACAGATGGAGAAAATGAACACAGATATGTTGAGAGTTAATACTCTTTTCAAGCATTAACAGAACTGATGTTTCATTTATAAATGTCACCTGAGGGAACAGATTTTCAGGAGAAGTAAGAAATGGTAAGGAGAACACATTCCCTTTCTGCTAACCTTCTATGAAGCAACAACAAATGATATTCCAAGGAGCAGCTGATTTATAATTATGGTGAGTAACTCTTCTGTAACTCATGCACAACTGAAGCATGCATATTCATAGATTCAACAGTGACAAATGCCTTTGCAAAGGCTTTGAAAAGCCACAAAGAATAGGTAATCTTCCCTTCACCTATAAGTTATGGTCTCAATAACATTACATTCTATCCCAGAAACCTTGACATAACAACCAATTGCTTGTGGATGGGAAGACATGGAAGCTTATGTATATGTATATTTTTCCCAAGGAATGTCATTCTGATTTCATCTAATTTTTCTGACATTTTCTTCATCAAATTATAATCAGTAGAAAATTTGGTTATGTAAAAAGTTCATAATCATCAAGGTGAAATGAGGAAATGAGGCTTACCTTCATTCATAGGGAAAATAAATATGTTTCAGGAATATAGTGAATACAAAGTAGACACCTTTACTATCCCTGTCTCCCCATATCTTAAGCACATATACTTAAATGAACCTGCAATTTAATCTTTTAAGGCACATGATAGAAACACAAAATCCTTTTGTCCAAATGAACAGTTGAAATAAAGCAGCACTGAGTGTCTTGGCAGTGGAGAGGACGTCAGCAGACACCTATTCTGATTTTTTAAATAGAACTGAAAAAAAAAATTAAAAAGAACACTAAGAATCAGAAAAACCCACTTGTTGCAGAATGGTTAATGATATGATTATTTCTGTGTGAAAGAAAATCATGCTATATAGATTTTTTTTTCTTCGTTATGTTCTTCTCCCATTCCTTTCATAAGTGCTGTTTTTAGGTGCTATTGGTTTCAACTCAGTGACCTCAAGTACAACAGAATGAAAACTGTACAGTCTTGCACCATCCTCACAACCATTGATATGCTTGAGCACATTGTTGCAGCCACTGTTATCAATTCATTTAGTTGAGGGTCTTCCTCTGTTTTGGTTATCATCTTCTTTTCCAAGAATTATGTCCTTCTCCAGGGACCAGTCCATCCTAATAACATGTCCAAAGTTCAAGAGATGAAGTCTTGCTTCTGAGGTGCATTCCTGCTGTACTTACTCCAAAGCAGATTTACTTGTTCTTCTAGCAGTCTATGGTATATTCAATATTCTTTACCGACATTACTAATTAAGTGCATCAATTCTTCTGCAGTTTTCAATACTCATTGTCCAGCTTTCACATGCATAAAGTGCCACTGAAAAAACTATGGTTGAGTACTTGGTGAAAAGGTACAAGGAATTGACATTATACACATTGAGATTTTTCAACAAAGAGATGCAGTGCTGGAGATGCTTACTCATATATGCCAAGAAATTTGGAAAACAGTTATCTGACCAACTGATTGGAAAAGATCCATAATTGTGCCCATACCAAAGAGGTGATCAAACAGAATGTGGAAATTATCAAACAATATCATTAATATCACACCCAATAAAATTTGCTGAAGATAATTCAAAAATGGTTTAAGTAGTATATTGACAGGGAACTTACAGAAATTCAAGCTGGATTCAGAAGAGGACATGGAACAAGGGATATCATTGCTGATACCAGAGGAACATCAAAGAGTACAGACTTCAGTATGGATTACACCTCAACATAAAGAGAACCAAAATTCTCACAATTGGACTAACACTCAACATCACCAAAATTAGATAAACAATTGAAGTTGTTAAAGATTTCATTTTACTTAGATCCACAATCACCATCCAGGGAAGTAGCAGTCAAGATACCAGAACCATTTTGCACTGAACAAATATGCTGCAGAAGAACTTTTTAAAGTGTTAAATATGAAAGATGTCACTTTGAAGACTAAGGAGGGGCTAATCCAAGCCATGGTATTTTCAATTATTTCATATGCATGTTAAGGGTGGATAATGAATAAGGAAGACCAAAGAAGAATTGATGCCCTTCAATTATGGTGTAGGTGACAAATACCAAAAATACTATGGACTGTCAGAAGAATGAACAAATCTTTCCTTTAAGAAGTGCAATATGAATGCTCCTTAGAGGCAAAAATAGCTAGACTTTGGTTTCACCTACTTTGGTCATGTTGTCAGAAGGGACCATTCCCTGCAGAATTATGTCATGCTTGGTAAAGTAGAGGACCAGCAAAAAAGGTGTACACCCTCAATTAGATAGTTTGACACAGTGGCTTCAAAGATGGGCTCAAAGCATAGCTAGGATTGTGAGGATGGCACTGGAATGGGCAGTCTTTTGTTCTGTTGTGCATACATTCACTGTGAACTGGAACCAACTG
>NW_006922191.1:533609-535007 GCF_000298275.1 Orycteropus afer afer | reverse complement strand
GAAGAGTGGACTTTTATAAGTATTCATAAAAAAAAAGCCATAGGAAGAGAAAATGGTGATTTTTCTCCAATCTTTCCAACACTGAAATTTCATCAGTGTGTTACAAATGGATTATATTTAGAAATCTTTACTTATTGGTAAGAATAATCCATAGCTCAGAATGTTTCCAGAATAGATAATATATCTTTATTGGTTGCCATACCTAGGGTATAGGATTATCAATTTCTACAACTTTGTCTTATCATGATGTAGCTATACATAGAAATTTTATGTAAAGGTAATATTGGCAATGTATAAAGAATTTAACATTAACAGCATACAAATGTGTCCTAAATATTAAGTTTCTTTTATGGAAGGTCAGATTGATCTACTACCTGAAATACAATTAGAGGTTTTAGTACCTCCCTGTATTAAGGCCAGAGTGTTACTTCAAATTACTTTCCTAACCACATTTGGTATCTCATAAATTCCACAGACAGGGAAAATAGAAAAGTTTTATAAAGCGTAGGCTCAACTGCCATTGATAATGAAATTATTTCTTTTGAAGTTACTGGTTATAAAGTTGCCTAGAGAAGAGAAAGAAAAATAGCAAGAACTATGGCTCACTACATAGGTTATTATTCCAGTATTTATTGAGTAACCCAGTTGTACTAGACTGTACAGGAAACAGTATAGGCTGCATAATCCTCAGAAGACAAAAGCAGAAAAGTTATTAAAACTTGAAAGTGAGCACAAGCAAGGGAAGAGTTTAGACTGATAAATGAGGGGGAAAAAAGACAGGAGAAGAAAGGGAAATAAAATGTACTAGTAATCATCAAAATTACTAAACACACAGCTTCACACTAGATCATGTGTAGAATAACTCATGTAATTTGACCAATCTGCTATGCTATATTATGTGTCTTCCACTGAAGCCTTGTATATTCAATTTATGTGATTTGTGGGACTATGGAGTTGAGTTTGCTAGTTTCTAATCCCCAAAGCTCATGCCATTCTTCCCCAGCAAATAGGTAAACAGAAATTTCAAAAGGTGAATTTATTGATAGAAATTTCTAAAGAAATAGTGAGGAAGTCAGTTATTTTTATCTAAAGCAATCAAAGAAGGTGTCCTATAGAAGATGAGATCATACGGAGCAAGGCTTTGAAAAGATGTAAGGGTCTTACTACCAGGAAGAGACTATGGTACAACTAAGGTACAATGCAGAAGCATGAAGTGGAAACATGAGTTTAAACAGATTATTTGTATTTTAATATTATATTTTAGAATAAATAGTGATTGAGAAAGGAATGTTTGAAATGGAGCATCTACAATTTTCAGGGATGATATTATAAATAATTTAATGAAATAATTCAACAGAAGTAGCCTTAATATCTGCATTCTCAGAATCTATTTTAATA
>NW_006922191.1:528890-531509 GCF_000298275.1 Orycteropus afer afer | reverse complement strand
CTTAGAAAATCAAATTGAAAACAATATAAATAAATGGGAAATGTATAACAAGGGCAATTGAATTCAAGATAAAAGAAAACAATTATAATTGGACACACAATGACAATTGTCTGCTTCAAAATGATATGAATTAGATTTTAGATGATAGAAATGTAACCCATAATGACCAGAATGAAGGGAAAGATAATATAAAATGATGGTGTAGTACCATAAGTGAATTTAAAATAAATGCACTAAGATCAAGACACAGACAGGAACTACATTGGGCAGTAAACTAATGTGGGAAGCTTCACAAAAAGGTATAGAGTAGGTTTGAATAAAATGCATAAGGATAAATAAATCCATACTGAAATGAGAGAAACATATGCTACATATTGAGGATTATATGTGTAGACATCTAAATAATGAGAAATATGGTGCAAAAACTGTAAAGACCTGACAACAATGAAACTAAAATAAAATTATACTAGAGCACAATAAGCTCTTCTCACAATTACATTTTTAAAATATAAAATGTGATTAACCAAACAGAAAAGAAGAGCATTCCACCTAAAATCATTTGTGCTGATATTGCCAAAACCTTACTTGGATTGAATACAGTAAATTGCCCTTGGGAAATGTGAATAATTGAATTAAAATATCTACTTAGAACAATTTAGTAAAGCCAAGAATACTTTGAAACCAAAGATGTTTGTTTCATGAGATTAAAGAGATATTTCAGAGCTTCAAAAATAAATTTTCTTCTCTTAATCAGACAGGTAGACATAATTTTTTTTGGCAGTTGCTCTGGATTAGTTTTGAATTCATATTATGTTTATTATTACTTTGAGAGCTCTGGCAGTGTAGTGCCTAAGGCACTTGACTGCTAACCAGAAGGCTGGCAGTTCAAACCCACCAGCCACTCCTCGGAAGGAAGATGGGACAATCTACTTAGTGATACCACTTCGGCAACCCAAGGAGGGGTCTCTATGAGTCGGGTCCGACTCAATGGCACATAACTACAACAACAACAACCACTTTACCAAACATGATATCCTTTTCCGGGGAAAGGTCCTTTCTGACAACATGACCAAAGTAGGTGAGACAAGTCTGAGCATTCTCACTTCCCAGGAGCATTCCAGCTGTCTCATCCAGGGCAGATTTGTTTGTTCTTCTCAGTCTGTTGTACTTTCAGTATTCTTTGTCAACACCACAAGCCAAAGGCATCAACTCCTCTTCAGTCTTCCTGATTCATTTTCCAAATTTCATATGCATATGAGGGTACTGAAAATACCATGGCTTGGGTTAGGCACACTTTAGTCTTCAAAGAGACATCTTTGCTCTTCAGCACTGTAGAAAGGGCTCACAGAAACAAAAGAAGATAGACATAGAGTAATCCCTCACAGACACCCAGACACTGTGGGAGAGAGATCCAACAGATCTATTGTCTCAGGACCATAGTACTAGGGGACAACAAAATCAGCACAACAAAGACATAAAAAACCTTGTTCCTCATCCTGCATTGGTGAGTAGCATCTGGGGTCTTAAAAGCTTTCGAATGGCCAACTAAGATGTAGCTAATGGTCTCCTATCATCAGAAGTGAGGAAGAATGCAAAATAAAACAATAGCATTTGGAAGCAATCAGCCCTAGGACACAGTGACCCATGAGACCAGAAGAACTAGATGGTTCCCAGCTACCAATGACAATCAGTCAGGAAAGGATAAAATCTGGAGATCCTGGATAGGATGGGAGGAAAAATGTGGAACAAAATCCAAAAACTCAATAATGACCAGAATTACTGGTCAAATGGAGTCTGGTCAGGTTCCCAATACTATGGTCCTGTGATACATTCTCGGCCTGGAATAAAGTTCACTCCCAAGGGCTGCTCTCACTCAATAGTAAACAAGATGTACATGCAGACCACTCAGCCCAGGGTCACACACCCACATTCTCTATGGAAATGCATCCTTTGGAGCAATCTACCACGGGGCACCAGAGCGGCAACCTGCGCATGGAGGAAACGCAGGACAAACAGGAATGCAAAACTATGAGGCGCACAGGGGGAGGGTTACTGGGCAGGGAGGGGAAAAAAATAAAAAAAAAAAGGTCTTTTGTAGCAGATTTGCCCAGTGCAATACAATATCTGATTTAT
Source organism: Orycteropus afer afer (assembly GCF_000298275.1). Taxonomy (NCBI): domain Eukaryota; kingdom Metazoa; phylum Chordata; class Mammalia; order Tubulidentata; family Orycteropodidae; genus Orycteropus; species Orycteropus afer. The sequence goes on along the minus strand of NW_006922191.1, from coordinate 529,376 downwards.
TGATCGTTGCTTCCATGGGTGTTTATTGTGGATCCAAGTAAAGTAAAATCTTTGACAACTTTAATCTTTTCTCCATTTATCATGATGTTGGTTCTTGGTCCAGTTGTGAAGATTTTTGTTTTCTTTATGTTGATATGTAATCCATACTTAAGACTGTAGTCTTTAATTTTCATCAGTAAGTATTTCAAGTCATCTTCACTTGCAGCAAGCAAGGTTGTGTCACCTGCATTTCACAGGTTGTTAATGAATCTTCCTCCAATCCTGATACCACTCTCTTCTTCATATAGTCCAGCTTCTTAGATTATTTTCTCAGCACACAGATTGAATAAGTATAGTGAAAGGATATAGCCCTGACACACACTATTTGTGATTTAAAACCATGCAGTATCCCCTTTGTTGTTGTTGTTATGTGCCGTCGAGTCAGACCTGACTCATAGCGACCCCTCCTTGGGTTTCTGAGGCAGTATCACTACGGAAGTAGATTGC
>NW_006922191.1:518846-522678 GCF_000298275.1 Orycteropus afer afer | reverse complement strand
TGGTTGTATCATTTTACAGTCCCACCAGCAGTGTACGAGAGTCCCAATCTCTCCATATCCTCACCAGCATTTGTTATTTTCTGTCTTGTTGAACTTTGCTACTAGTCCTGGGGTAAGATGGCATCTCATTGTTGTTTTTATTTTCATCTCTCTAATGGCTAATGATTGTGAACACTGAAACTTCTTTGTGATGATGAATGTCACACCATTTTTCTTCCATTATTCATTCCCAACATAGTAGATCATATGATTGTCTGACTCAAAATGGCCAAAAACAGTCCATTTCAGCTCATAAGTGTCTAGAACATCAATCTTTATGTGTTCCATTTCATTTTTGACCACTTCCAATTTTCCTGTATTTGTACTTCATACATTCCACTTTCTGATTATTAATGGATATCTGTAACTGTTTCTTCCCATTTTGAATCATTCCCCATAAGCGAATGGAGGTCCTAAAAGCTTTACTCCTTCCAACTCATCAAGGTCAACTCTACTTTGAGGAGGCAGCTCTCACTCAGTTGTATTTTGAGTTCCTTCTGACCTCAGGGGCTTATTTTCCCACACTATATCAAACAACATTTCAGGGCTATTCATCAAGTTTTCCAGTAATATATCAAGCAGTGTTTCATTGTTATTCATAAAGTTTTTTTTCTGACCAGTTTTTTGAGATGTGGATAGCCCTTCCTTTCATCTGCGTCTGTCTTATTCTGCAAGCTCCTCTGAATCATGTCTACCATGGGTGACCCTGCTGGTATTTGAAATACTGGTGGCATAGCTTTCAGCCTCACAGTAACATGTAAGCCACCACAGCAAGATAAACTGACAGATCAGTGGTGGGGGACAATCACTACTCTCCTTTTATAACCAAGTACCATCCATATGACATTTCCTATAATGATGTTCTCTGATGCCCATTATCAAAATGTCTAGCAAATACTTAAAAATTGCATAGCTCTTATAACACAATAAGGAGGAATAAACATAGATGTGAGGGTAATGAAATGAATATATGCTATAATCTGTGTGGTATTTTGGAAACATATTTGAAAATCCTTTGACATTCTTCCCTTCAAGAGTTAGGTTTTAATTCCTCTCCTCCTGAATTTGGGTTAGCTTTAATTACCTAATTTCTCATGAATAATACTAGAGAAATGATGTGTGACTTCTGAGGTTAAACCATACAGCTTCTACCTAACATTCTCTCTCTCTCTTTAATTGTATTTTAGGTGCAAATTTACAGAGCAGAATTTGTTTTACATTCAACATTTCATGAACATTTGGTCTCACTCCCCAGTTACCCTCCTCAACCCTAATCCACTCTCCTCCTCTCCCTTCTAAATAACCACCCCCCTCCCTGTGCCCTTCTTAGATACACACTCCTGTCTGCCCAGCTCTTCCTTCCTCCATGTGACTGTTGCCCCTTTGGTGCTCCAGGGCCAATTGCTCCAAGGGATGTATCTCTGTAGAGGTGGGTGCATCACCCTGTGTTGATTGTTCTGCATGTAAGTCTTATTTACTGCTGGACTGAGAGCCAGCCCTTGGGAGTGAGTTTTATCCCAGGCCTGAAGTATATCCCAGGGCCACCAGACTTCATCCGACCAGTAATTCTGGTCATTATTGAGTTTTTGGATTTTGCTCCACATTTTTTCCTCCCATTCTATCCAGGATCTCCAGTTTTGATCCCTTCCTGAGTAGTTGGCATTGGTAGCCAGGCACCATCTAATTCTTCCGGACTTAAGGTCTATCATGTCCTAGGGCTGATTGTTTCCAAATGTCTTCACTCTTTACTTCTGACAATAGAAGACCATTGGCTGCATCTTAAATGGCTGTTTGAAAGCTTTTAAGACCCCTGTCACTACTCACCAAAGTAGACTGTGGAACAAGATTTTTATGTCTTTTGTTGTACCAATTCAGTCTGGTGTCCCCCAATACTATGGTCCTGAGTTGGTAGATCTGTTGGATCTCTCTCCCACAATGTCTGGCTGTCTGTGACAGATTGTTCCATGTCTGTCTTCTGTTGCTTCTGTAATGATTGTGGTTGGGGAATCTACTTCCATAGTGATACCACCTCGGAAACCCAAGGAGGGGTTGCTCTGAGTTGGATCCTACTCAACGGCAGTGAGTTTTGGTTTGGTCTGTCTGGTTAGAGTATCTGTGCAAAATTAGCCTCAGCTGAATCTATCATTGGTCTATAGTATAATTCTGTTCACTGACCCACATCTTATCTCAGTTGTTCATATGTAGCACTCTCTCTTGGTGAGGCATTTGTTTGCTTATGCATTCATATGGGGAGACTTCATAGGCACCAGAGTCGAGTTGTCTGCAATGTTTACAGAAGCCACTCACCAGGCCTGGATCTTCTGAGATGCCACTGGGTGGGTGGGTTGCAACAGGCAACCTTTGGTTTGCTAGCTGAGAACAGACCATCTGTGCCACCCAGGGACCTTCTGACACTCTCTTGGGATGACTCACCTTATTCTCTCTACCTTAGGACCAAGGTTCCTTGGGATGTTGAAGTCATTTTACATGTGAAATCCAAATGTAAATAGTCTGACCAGTAGATCTAGCAGAAGCCCCAGCTAAGAGCCATGCCAAGTCTTATGTGAACCAGAAATCCTTTGAGATTATCTAGTCCCAGTTAGTGCCTGATTGCTGGATGCACAGATGTGTTATATTATAATGGTCCCCTCACTGTCTTCCTAGTGCTAATGGATATAATAAACGGACTTAAAGAATTGTATGTCCTTCAGAGGAGGTGAATGCCCTCTGCAGGCCCTAATGGAGCAATGATTAAAGGGCTTGGCTGCTGACCAAAAATGTCAATGCTTTGAACCCATCAGCTACTTTGTGGGAGAAAGATGTGGCAGTCTGCATTTGTAAAGATTATAGCCTTGGAAATCCTTTGGGGGAATTCTACTCTGTACTGTTGGGTCTCTATGATTCAGAATGGACTAGACAGCAGTGAATGTTTTTGTTGTTTTGATTGCCCCCTGAAGAAACCTAGAACTCTCTCTTAGTGTGGTAAAAGACTGTTCCTGACACCAGTAAATTTAGAACAGGGCAGTAAATGATGCCATTTTATACCAAGATCTTCCACTCTCATTATTCCCTTTTATCTGACTTTTTATCTTTACTGCCCCCTTTCCTTACCCCTTCCTCTGTCTTCTCTCTGCACATTATTTGACATGCAGATGTGACTATTCAATTCATATTTAATGCTGGGAGAAAGGAACTTGATTTTTACCTCCCACAACATGAATTGGGCATGTTTGGATGCAATCTAACTCTGAGGATGAGAGCCTAACTTTGGGGAACCTAGGTTAATGATGACAGGTGTTGTTCTACTAATCCCCGTCCTGTTTTTCTATGAGTAATTAATGCCTGTTGATCCCACCATTAGAAGTGTATGGTCTGTATTTTGTATTCTGAATGGTCCTTCAATAAGAACTTGGGAATATAGTAGCATTACATTGATAGTAATTACATAACAGACTTCAAGCAGAAACTGACTAACTGAACCTATTCCACCCTCAGAATCATGAGTGATAATAATAATAATAATAAGCTGCTGTTATTATTGTTCTATGTCACAAAGTCTGGGCTTATTACTTTTGTTTAATTCATTAATAAATCACTTGAACACACACACACACACACACACATATACATATATATCCACATATTATATGAATATAGGAGCTCTGGTAGCATAGTGCCTCAGGCACTTGCTGCTAACCAGAAGGCTGGTGGTTCAAACACACAAACCACTCCTGGGAAGGAAGGTTGGGCTATCTACTTCCGTAGTGATATCATCTTGGAAACCCAAGGAGGA
>NW_006922191.1:515267-518746 GCF_000298275.1 Orycteropus afer afer | reverse complement strand
GCTCCCTCAGTATCCCCTAGTTCTGTTCAAATGATAGTCTCCTGGTCTATGTACAGGTTCCTAATGAGCACAATAAAATATTCTGGAATTCTCATTCTTCTCAATATTATCCATAATTTGTTATGATTCTCACAGTTGAATGTTTTTCATAGTCAATAAAACACAAGTAAACATTTTCTGGTATTCTTTGTTTTCACCCAAGATCCATCTGATATCAGCAATGATATCCAAATTCCACGTACTCTTCTATATTTAGCTTGCATTTCTGAAAGTTCCCTGTCAATATACTGCTGCAAACATTCAATTATCTTCAGCAAAATTTTACTTGCATGTGATATCAATGACATTGTTCAAAAATTTCCACATTCTGTTGCATCACCTTTCTTTGGAATGGGTACATATATGGATCTCTTCCAGACATATGGTCAGGTAGCTTCCTTCCAAATTTCTGGGCTTAGATGAGTAAGTGACTCCCGTGTTGAAACTTCTCAATGTGTATTCCGTCAATTCCTGGAGCCATTTTTTTTTTTTTTTTTTTTTTGCCAATTCCTTCAGTACCACTTTGACTTCTTCCTTCAATACCATTTGTCCTTTATCATATGCCACCTCCTGAAGTAGGTGAACAGTGACAAATTATTTTTGATACATTGACTCTGTATATTTCTTCCATCTTCTTTTGATGCTTCCCACATCATTTGATATTTTGCCCACAGAAACTTTCACTATTGCAACTTGAAGCTTGAATTTTTTCTCTAGTTCTTTCAGCTTGAGAAATACCAAGTGTTCCTCCCTTTTTGTTTTCTAACTCCAGATCTTTGCACATTTCATTATAGTAGTTTGTTTTGTCCTCTTGAGCTGCTCTTTGAAAGCCTCTGTTCAGCTTTTTTATCTTTCATTGCTTCCATTTGCTTTAGCTACTCTCCATTCAAGGACAAGTTTCAGAATCTCTTCTGACATTCACTTTTTTTTCCTGTCTTTTTATTGACCTTTTGGTTTCTTTGTGTATGGTGTTCTTGATGTCATCCGGTAATTCATCTGGCTTTTGAACATTGGTGTTCAATGCATCAAATCTATTCTTTAGATGGCCTCTAAATTTAAGTGGGATATAATCAAGGTCATATTTTGACTCTTCTGGACTTGTTTTAATTGTCTTCATCTTCAACTTGAACTTGCATATGAGCAATTGATGGTGTGTTCCACCATCAGCTCCTTTCCTTGTTCTGGCTGAACATATTAAGCTTCTCCATCAGCTTTTTTCACAGATCTAGTCAATGTGATTCCTGTGTGTTCCATCTGGTGAGGTCTATGTGCAGAGCCACTGTTTTTGCAATGAATAAACAGGTGTTTGCAATGAATAAATCATTGCTCTTGTAAAATTCTATCATCCAATCTCTGGCATTATTTTGATCAACAAGGCCATATTTTCCAAGTACAAGTGATGAACCTTTGTTTTCAACTTTCACATTCCAATCACCAGTAATAATCAATCCATCTTGATTGCATGTTTGGTCAATTTCCGACTGCAGAAATTGGTGAAAGTCTTCAATTTCCTTATTTGTGGCTTTAGTCATTGCTGTGTATATATGAATAACAGTAGTATTAACTGGTCTTCCTTATTGGCGTATGGATCTGATCCTATCACTGACAGCATTGTAATTTAGGATAGATCTTGAAAATTATTTATTTATTTATTTATTTATTTATTTTTACTTCTTTGTTTCCATTTGCTTTATTCCAGTAATTCACATGTTCACTAGGTTATATTCAGCATTAGTCTCCTTTCATTAATTGTTTTTTAAAATTTTATTGTGATTTGGCTGAAAGTTTACAGAGCAAGTCCATCTTCCATACAGCAGTTCCTGTACATTTTGTCTCATGACACTGACTGTAATCCCCAACAATGTAACAGCCCTCCTCTCACTTCCTCCCCATAGCCACCTCTTTCCTGTGTCCTTTCCCATGCACTCCTGTCCCCTGAGGTGTCTCCCTGTACATACACAACCCTTCTATTCTCCCATGATTGATCTCTCCAAGGAGTATATCTACCTAATGTAAATGTTCCGCCCATATGCCTGAGATTCATGTGGCTGAAAGCCATGGGAGTGGGTTCAGTTCCAGACCTGAAGGGCAGCTAGGGGCCATAGTTTCAGTGGTTCCATCAGGCTCCATCAACCCAGCAAAATGGGCCCTCCTCACCTTTTTTTTTTTTTTCCCCCAAAAATGATTTTGAGTTTTGTTCTGCATTGTTCTCCCACTCTATTCAGGAACTCTATATAGATCCCCCTTTGAGTGGTTGACAGTGGTGGCTTGGCACCATCTAGTTCTTCTGGTCTCATAGTCATATAAGCTGAAGATAGCATGGTACACCAGTCCCTTGGACTAATTGTTTCCATGCATCTTTATTTTTCTTCATTCTTCTTTGCTCTGGATGAGGAAAGACCCATAATTGCTTCTAGATGGCCACTTGCAAGCTTTTAAGATCCCAGTCACTACTCACCAAAGTAGAATATGGACCATGATTTTGTGTAGCATGTTATGCCAATTGACCTTGATGTCCCCTGCAACCATGGTTCTGAGTGCATAGGTCCAGCTGCTCACTCTCTCTGGTTAGCTGGTCATGGCCAAGACATGACTACAATCTTGTCCCTTGTTAGCTCTGCTATATACCTAGAAATTCTTACACAACATACAAATACACTTATAGAAACATTATCTGCCAACCCTGTGCATGGTCGTGGGCACGCTCCTCCCTGCATAGACATAACTAATCATTCAGCCTGTCCACCTATCTATCCACCTATAGATCAATGTTTGACATTACTGACAATGCAGTATTGTATGTGGAAAAGGGTTCATCTTTGTTGTCTGTACCTCCTATTCACCTTTCTATGTCTTCCTCTTCCTAAATGCCACCATGTTGATCACTCACATTTAGTACACTGCCATTCTCTTCACCCAAATCAATATTTGCCTCTACCAATCTAAAAGTGTTCTCCCCTCCCCTCCCAACTCTGGTAATCAACAAAGAAAATTTCCTCCCATATAGAAACCTTTTCTTGATTTTTCACAATAATGGACTAATATAATATTTGTCCTTCTGTGATTGACTTATTTCAATCAGCATAATGTCCTCCAAGTTCATCCACATTATGCAGTGTTTTGCAGATTCTACACTATTCTTTGTTGTTGTTGTTAAGTGCCGTCGAGTAGTTTCCGACTCATAGTGACCCCATGCACAGCAGAACAAAACACTGCCCGATCCCGCGCCAGCCCCACAATCCATGATATACTCGAGCCCATCATCGCAGCCACTGTATCAATCCATCTCCCTGAAGGCCTCCCCCTCTTTCGTCGACCCTCCACGCTACAAAGCATGACATCTTTCTCCAGGGAATGGTCCCTTCTTACAACATGACCAAAATAGGTGAGACGAAGTCTGGCCATTCTTGCTTCCAAGGAGCATTCTGGCTGCACTTCCT
>NW_006922191.1:510430-512107 GCF_000298275.1 Orycteropus afer afer | reverse complement strand
TTTACATACTTAAGGAAAATAAAATCTGTATATTGTGTTAACAAACTTGTTAGAAACTCAATTCTGGTTCCATGCTTTTACAGTAAATATAACAGGGCACATCTACTGAGACATTTACCAGATAGCTTTTACCTGCACGTACAAACTACTGTTTGCTATTCAGAAGAGAATACATCTCAAAAGTAGAATTTTTCACCTCTTTACATCAGTGAGACTGTGAAAACTGTTTGCTTTAAAACATAATCTGCTGCCTTTCCACAAGATACAGCAAAGCAGCGGGGCCATATTTCAGCAGCACAACTGTGGAGGGAATGAAAAATAAATGTTGATGAAGTTATTGACATGGATATCTCTTTTCCCACTCTATTCAAACCGTTCCACCTGGTGCTGACTCCAGTAAAATGAAACCTTCCCTTCCAGGTTTTACTGATACTCTTGACAAAATAATGCTGCTGCTGCAAGAAAAATGAAAAAGGCAGCAAGAGTCTCAGACCATTTTGTTGCAACCGAGATTTATCATTGGAGTGGCCTCATTTAAACCAACAGTTCATGTTTCCCACACTTATAAGCAAAACTTTAAGGATGTAAATATGGAAATTAGTGAATAACAACCATCACGTTAGTGGATCTTGATATGTTAATTACTTTGAGTCTCTCGAGTCTCATAAAATGCTGCCTTTGTCAATTAAACATTTTATTTTTTCTTTCTATTGCAGTGTATTAACCTAGCCCCCTAAATAAAGGAATTCCATTTCAACATAAAATGCTGTTTTGCCCAATTTTTGATTCAGTTAGGAGCTCTGGTAGTGTAATGCCTAAGGCACTTGACTGCTAACCAAAAGGCAGGTGGTTCAAACCCACCAGCCACTCCTGGGAAGGAAGATGGGGCAATTTACTTCCGTAGTGATACTGCCTCGGAAACCCAAGGGGGGTCGCTACGGGTTGGGTCCAACTCCATGGTACATAGCAACAACAACATGGACACATTAGTAGTAGAGTAGTGGTAGTTCCAGTGGTAGAATCCTTGCCTTCTGCGAGGGAGAACTGGGTTTGATTTTTGGCATCTCAGTGCACAGCCGCCCTCTGTCTGTCCATGGAGGCTGTGTGGGGCTGAACAGATTTCAGGGGAGCTTCCTGACTAAGATGAACTAGGAAGAAAGGCCGAGCAATCTACTTCAGGAAATCAGCCAACAGAAATCCTGTGAATCACCGCATTGTTCTCTAGAGTGTGATGAGTTGGTAGGCAACTCAAAGGCAGCTAACAACAACAACAACGTAAGAAGTAATTTAGTTTCAAATGCATATCCACAAAAAACAGAACAAAACTTCGCCGAAATATTCTGAGATATTCTTGTGGTTTATTAACTCTGAGATTTGGAATATCTTTTTTGCTGCATGTGCCTGCAATTAAAGTGCTTACCAGCAGATAGAAAATTATTTCCACGTTCTAGAGTGGTAGGTCTTTGGGTTCAAACACAGATGGATGAGAGGACCAATATAGACGCTCAAAATAGCTATGTTTGCTTGTTGATCCCAAATATGCATATATATTGAATATATGGTTGTTGTTGGGTGTTGTCAAATTGATTCCAAATCATAGCAGCCCCATGACAAAGAGTTCAATTGTCTCACAGAGTTTTCTAGCCTGTAATCATTATTGGAGTGCCAGGTTTTCTC
>NW_006922191.1:507916-509615 GCF_000298275.1 Orycteropus afer afer | reverse complement strand
TGAAGTATGTCTCTGAGACCTCCCTGCCTCTTCGTGCTGCTTTCTTTACACTTTTGGTATTAATATAAATTTGTAGTGACTTTGCTTTCAAAGTTTCCTCTAAACACCAGTCTATTTGTAATGCAAAATTGTTAAAAATCATCTTCTTATAAAAATCATGAATCATTTGGTTTTTAAACTAAAATGACTGGTTTTTGTTCTTTAATATCTGAATAAAAAATCTTTATTCCCTATCCCATGTGACTTTAGTAATTCTTGACATTTTGAGAAGTTCTGCTCCCAAGTTCTAACTAGGGTTTTATTTCATTCATTCATTCATTCATTTATTCATTCATTCCGAAGCTCCTAACCTGTGGCAAGTATTGTTAGGGTTCTTAGAGACTGAGTAGTGCAGGAGACAATACCCTGCCCCTTGGAACTTGTATTCTAAGAGGGGATATGAACAAAGTAGGAAGATAGTTGAAAAGAAAAATTGAAAATGCAAAGATGTAGACATTGTAGTGCTGTTGTGTTAGGTGCCATCAAGTCCCTTTTACATGCACGATGACCTAATATGATACAGCAGAAGTACCCCATATGGTTTTCTAGGGTGTTATATTTATGGGAGCAGATCACAGGCTCTTTTCTCCCTTGGGAATAATGTGTGAGTTTAAATTGCCAATCTTTTGGTTAACAACCTTGTGCTTACTTGTTGTGCCACTGGGGTTCTTTATTATAGCACTACTGAACACATTTTTGTGAAAAGATAAAAACAAAAACAAACACATGTACCAAAAAAAAAAAACAGATCCAAAAAACAAAGTGTAGTTAAAAAAAATGAATAACAACTATCTCTTAGATAAAGCTGCCATGGTAAAAGGATAGGTGTGAGTATTGTATCCATTTAAATGTTGAATTGAAATTAAACAACTGAGTTATGGTTATAAAAGCACATAATTCTCACCCAGCATACTATTATTGCTTATAGGAAATGGATGGTTTGGGAAAATGACACGTGAGAGAACATGTGTTAATTTCTACACATCTTTCATAGCAGCAGACAATGGATTTTTTTGTAACATTTGAAATTAGCTTAAAATCCATGATGACTTCAATATCTTTATAAGAATTTCTTAGTAGCCACATTTTACTGAAATTCACTGTAGGTTTTTTTTTTTTCCCATCTTTGGTTAAATTAGTGTCTATTACATTTAATAATGTTTCCTAAAACATAATATATGGTATGATTCTATTTTTCTAATTTTTGTTGTTGTAAGAATGTATGTATGTATACATGTATGCATTTATCCATATATTATCTATCTATCTATCTATCTATCTATATATATATATGACTATCAGAATAGTCATGTTCATTTTCATGAGTGAACTTTTCTGTAGAATGAAGTATTATTCTTGCATAATCTGAAGGCCTATCTGAGGTGGAAATTATGAATTTATAATAAGCATGTACTGTAATGTGTGATTTCTCCAGTGGGAAATATTGTGAAACATATACATAGAGAAATATTATAGACCAGTTTAATCTTAGTTTGGTATTTTTCTAGATGAGTATAACAATAAGAAAATAATGTTAATATGATTTATACAATTGGCCAAAGTCTTAATAAAATGTTAGACCTTGGGATCTTAGCTGAAAAATAAAGAAAGTGAGTCCTCTTGAGTTACAAGGAAGAAGAGAGTCCTACACACTTTGGGT
>NW_006922191.1:494580-503366 GCF_000298275.1 Orycteropus afer afer | reverse complement strand
TGAATTCTGAAAAGGATGAAATACACAATCAAGATGTATTGAAAATTACCAGATTCTGGAATGTAAAAGTTTGAAACAAAAAAGAACATCAGTAGTAAGAAAATATGACCTTAGTGACAGAAATGATGCCAGAGCTTGCATGAAAGAATTTTGCTCAACCAATGACTTGTTCATTGCAAATACAATTTTTAAACAACATAAATGGTGACTATACATGGGGCCTCACCAGATGGCATACATAGGAATCAAATCAACTAAATCTGTGGAAAGAGACAATGGAAAAGCTCAGTATCATCAGTCAGAACAAGGCCAGGGGCTTACTGTGGAACAGACCATCAATTGCTCATATGTAAGTTTAAGTTGAAGCTAAAATTAGTTGAAATAAGAAATTAACACAAGTCCATGAGAGCAAACATATGACCTTGAGTGCATTGCACCCGAATTTAGAGACCATCGGAAGAATATATTTGATGCATTGAACACAATGCATCAAAATCTGGTGAAGACCAGATGATTGGTGGGGTAACAACAAGAACATTATACATGAAGAATGCAAAAGATCATTAAAAAGACAGGAAAAAAAGTGAAGATCAAAATGAATGTCAGAAGAGACACTGAAACTTGCTCTTGGAAGGAAAGTAGATAAAGCAAATGGAAGAAATGAAGCAAAAGCTGAGCAGAAGATTTCAAAGGGCAGCTCTAGAGGACAAAGAATAGTATTATAGCAAAGTGTTCAAAGACCAGAAGCTGAAAAATCAAAGGAGAAGAACAAGCTCAGTGTTTCTCAAGGTGAAAGAAGTGAAGGGAAAAAAAAAATCAAACATCAAGTTGCAATACAGAAGAATTCTATGGGCAAAATTTTGAACAATGCAGGAAAAAAACAAACAAAAATAGATGGAAGGCATACACAGAGTCACTCTACCAAAAAGAATTGGTTGGCATTCAACCATTTCAGGAAATAGCATATGATTAGGAACCATTGGTTTTGAAGGAAGATATCAAAGCTGTATTGGAGGAATGGGTGATAAATAAGGCTCCAGGAATTGATGGAATACCCATTGAGATACTTCAAGAAATTGATGCAGCACTGGAAGTTCTCACTCATTATGCCAAGAAATTTGGAAGACAGTTATCTGGCCAACTGACTGGAAGAGATCCATATTTGTGCCCATTCCCAACAAAGGTGATCATCATGTGAAATCATGTGAAAATGTGAAATGTGAAAATCATCAAACATATTATTAATATCACATGCAAGTAAAATTTTGCTGAAGATAATTCAAAAATGGTTGCACCATTATGTTGACAGATGTGTTAAGGTGGGTTCTCTAGAGAAGCAAACCAGTAAAGCTTAGAGAGAGTGAAAGAGACAGACAGAGAGAGAAATTTATCTTAGGAAAATGGCTCACACACTTATAGAAGCTGACAAGTCCCAAGTCCTTGGATCAAATGTCCAGCTGGAGGGTTTTCCCAACTCATGCAGCTGCAGGGGCTGATGAGATTAAGGTTGGCAGGCAGTATACTGGCTGGTGACTCCAACAAATGACAAATCCAAGATCACCAGGCCGAATGGTGGATTGTTCACTCGCGGACAGTTGTAGACAGCACAGCAGGATCCAGATGCATAGAAGAGTGTCTCTTTTCCCAGGATGTTCATAAATACACTGGGAGCAGGCTACTCTCCTAGGGAAACTCCCTTTTAATGGATTGGCTGCTCAAAACATATACATCTGATCTCATCATGGGAATACCCCACATCACAATAGCTTAAACCTCTCAGAATCATGGCTCAGACAAGTTGACACACAACTCAAATATCACAACAGAGAACTTCCAGAAATTCAAACTGGATTCAGAAGAGGGTTTGACATCATTGTTGATGTCAGATAGATCTTTGCAGAAAGCAGAGAATACCAGACAAAAAAATGTTTACCTGTGTTTTATTGGTGATGCAAAGGCTTTCCTCTGTGTGGATCATAACAAATTATGGGTGACATTGTAAAGAACACAAATTTCAGAGCACTAAATTGTGCTCATGAGGAACCTGTACATAGACCAAGAGCAGGCATGCTAACAGAATAAGGAGATAGACTTTGTCTTTGTACATTGGTCATGTCATCAGAAGGGATCAATACTTGGAGAAGTATATCATGCTTGGTGAAATAGAATGCCAGCATGGTTTAATATGAGGAAAGGTACAGTTATATCTTTTCACCATATTTATTCAATCTGTATGCTAAGCAAATAATTAAGAAGCTGGACTATATGTAGAACACTGTATCAGGATTGAAGGAAGAATCATTAACAACCTGTGATATGCAGATGACATAACCTTGCTTGCTGAACATGAAGAAGACTTAAAGACTTACTGATACAGGTCAAAGACTCCAGCCTTTAGTATGGATTGCAACTCAACATAAAGAAAACATAATTGCTCACAACTGGATCAATAAGCAGCATTGTGATAAATGGAGAAGAGATTGAAGTTGCCAAGGATTTCATTTTACTCAGATCCCCACTCATCACCCATGAAAGCAGCCATCAAGAAATCAAATAATGTATAGCATTAGGCAGATCTATTGCAAAAGATTTCTTTAAAGTGCTTATGAGCAAATATGTCACTTTGAAGATTAAGGTTCACCTGACCCAAACCATGTTACTTTCAATAGCCTCATATGCATGTGAGAGCTGGATAAAGTATAAGGAAGAAGAAGACTGCAGTAGAATTGATGCATTTTAATTGGGATGTTGGTGAAGAATATTGAATGCACCATGGAATGTACTGTGGAATATTGAATGGACCACGTATGAACGAAGAGTGAATAAAACTGTCTTGGAAAAAGTACAGTTGGAATTCTCCTCAGAAGTGAGAATGGCCTGACTTCATCTCTGTGCTTTGGTCATGTTGTCAGAAGGGACCAGTCCCTGGACAAGGATATCATAGTTGGTAAAGTAGAGGACTAGCGAAAAAGCGGAAGACCTTCAAGGAGACGGATTGACACAGTTGCTTCAGTGATGGACTCACACACCACAGTGATTGTGAGGACGGCACAAGACCAAGCAGGCCATGTTAGTTCTGTTGTACACAGATGTTTCTGTGAGTGGAAACTAATTCACTGGTACCTAAGAACAACAAAAACATAACCACTACGGCTTATTGGTCATTACATGCCAGTCAAAATTTTTAGGCACTTTATCAATAATCATCTCATGTATATACATTCTCAGCCTTATAACTTGTAGTAACTAACCCACACATGATGAAACTGAAGGTTAGAAGGTTAAGTAGCTGTCCCCAATCACACAGCTAATACATGGTAGAACCAAGGGTAAGCACTACTCCATACTGAGTACTCTCGTGTACTTGATGTTATAAAGAAGATAATAAGATTTAATTGTTTCCAACATCCTGATATTCTTTATTTCATCCATGGAGAAATAGAAATCTATAACACCAATAACAAATTAAGTCAATTCAAGATCAAGAAAATTATCATATTCATCTCCTTGTATGAACTAGGGATTGCTGTGATTCATTTATATTTTGGCATTGTTCATAGAAATTAAACACAGCCATCTGTCAGGAGACTGCCCTATCACATCTATTTCATTTGCAAATGCAGTTTGTGATGGGAGATACTATTGTCACTTCCTGTTAGGTCTCTGGACAGTGTTCTAGTTGCCACAGGCTGAGTTTGACAATGTCCATTGAAGATGTTGTTGTTGTTGTTAGGTGCTGTTGAGTCGTTTCTGACTCATAGCGACCCCATGCACAGCAGAACGAAACACTGCCCAATCCTGCACCAGCTCCACGATCCCTGTTGTACTTGAGCCCATTATAGCAGCCACTGTGTCAATCCATCTCGTTGAAGGCCTCCCCCTCTCTCGTCGACCCTCCACCCTACCAAGCATCACGTCCTTCTCCAAGGAATGGTGCCTTCTGACAACATGACCAAAATAGGTGAGACGAAGTCTGGCCATTCTTGCTTCCAAGGAGCATTATGGCTGCGCTTCCTCCAGGACAGATCTGTTAGTTGTTTTAGCAGTCCATGGTACTTTCAGCATTCTTCGCCAGCACCACAACTCAAAAGCATCAACTGTTTTTGGGTCTTCCTTATTCATTGTCCAGCTCTCACATGCATACAAGACAATTGGAAATATCATGGCTTCTGTCAGATGCACCTTAGTCCTCAAGGAGACATCCTTGCTCCTCAGCACTTGAAAGAGTTCCTTCACGGTTGACTTTCCCAATGATAATCCATTAAAGATACTGGAATGTAAATGGTGTGAAGGGATTGGTGTATTATGGGCATATACAAGGAAAGTGGAATACCAGGATAATCTAGATGATCAAATAGCAGAAATCTCACCTAGCACATACAGGATAACAGAGCACATCTGCTACGTACAAAGAAAGCAAAACTCACTGCTTAATTAACATTTTATAAAAACAAAACAAAACAAAAACCTCACTGCTGTAGAGTTAAAAATGACTCACAGTGACCCCTCCTTGTGTTTCCGAGGTGGTATCTCTATGGAGGGAGCTCTGGTGGAAGTAGTGCCTAAGGAACTTGACTGCTAATCAGAAGGCTGGAGGTTCAAACCCACCAGCCACTCCTCAGAAAGAAGATGGGGCAATTTACTTCCATAGTGATACTGCCACAGAAACCCAAGGAGGGGTTGCTATGAGTCAGGTTGACTCGGTGGTACATAACAACAACAACAGCACCTCTATGGAAGTAGATTGTCCAATCTTCCTTCTGAGGAGAGGCTGGTGAGTTTGAACTGAAAACCCTCTGGTTAGCAGTCAAATGCCTTAGGCATTACACCACTAGAGCTCCTAATGTTTTATACCATGTATGATTTAAAAAAGAAAGAAACTGAAGAAACTTAGTGCTGTGTTATTAACTGTGTTATTGGCCTGATGTATCACTCAGAAAAAATAAAAAACTGAGGTGGAAGTTAGTAGTAAAACTGGCTTTCAGGTTTGATGACATTTTTTCACTTGATTTTGTGATTTCAGATGATAGATTCCACCAAATGCAGTAGGGGTATCCGCTCTTTTTTCTCTGCTTTGACAAGATACAGCTAAGCATTCCAAGCAGCAGAGGCACAATTGGTCTACAACCTCCTGTAGCTCTTAGAAGGAAGGCTGGGAAGTTCAATAACTGAGCATATGGGACTTTTCCAAGAAATAAATATGACCTTCAGAAGTATCCCACTAAATCTAATGACAGGTTGTTTTTCTTTCTTTTTTTGTATTTTGCCTTCAACATCCCTTATCTCCCAACTTAATCAACGCAACTGCTGCATATCCCTAATGCTTTTCATGCCAATTTGGCAATACTTGATGCCTTTTTCTTTACACATTTTCTTTCCTTCCTTTCTTCCTTTTTTAAACAATGGGGACTAACAAAGAGTGGTTTCCCATAATACGTGTAAAAAGTAACTAAGCCTTTTAAACCACTTTTTATTAATGTTGCTTAAATTAACATCACCAGATGACAGTTTCAAAAGGATTTTGGTATGTTCTCTCTGTTTTCCTTAGAACAGCCAAGAGAGTAAGATGAGAAATATAAGCTTGGCTCTTATGAGACAGTCAGTTCTGCAACGGAAGCATTTCCCAGATATGAGGACTGTGGCTACATTTATCTATGCAAGAGCAAACTATCCAACTTACCACATCTGTTCCCTATTCATCTTCAAGTCACATCTGCTCACTTTATCAACAAAAAACAAGTTTGTTTTGCCCCCCGCCCTTTGCAGTTTGTATAACAAACTGTACAGATGAGCAGACTCTGAAGCCCTGGCTTCTTCTCCTCTCTTCCTCATCACCAGCAAGATCGCCACACAAGTCCAATCACAACTCTTTATCATGAATATCGAGGGGTCAGGAAGTGAGTATTGCAAGCTACACTTTAAATTGTATTCTGCTTTTTTTGAGAAATCACCATTAATTCTACAATTTCTGACAAACTCAGAGTCACATTTAGAGTTCCATATCTCTGGAGCACTGCTTGCCGTAGTCATGTCCAACATGCAAAATGTCAAATTAATGAGTAAATTCTTTCTAAAGAAGTTGGGATCTTTATTCTGAGGGCTTTTCCTACATAGATACTCTGATATTAACTTCTATCTATCGATCTGTCAATGGATAAATAGATAGATGGGTAGAGCAAAAAAGAAACCCACTCCTGTTGAATCGATTCCAACTCATAGTGACCCCATAGGTTTTCCAAGACTGTATATCTTTATGGAGGCAGTCTGCTTCATCTTTCTCCTTCAGAGCAGCTGGTGGGCTCGAACCATGGACCTCTGTGTTAGCAACCAAATGGTTTAACCACTACACCACCAGAGCTCCATAGATAAATAGATTTATATTTCTGTTTAGTTCTTTTATACATAGGGTCATTATGAGTGAGAGTGGAATCATTGACACCTAACAACAACATATTTCTGTTGCCATTGAGTTGATTCCGACTCATCATAACCCTAAAGGACAGAGTAGAACTGCCTCACGGGGTTTTCAAGGCTATACTCTTTAGAATGCAGAGTGCCACATCTTTCTCCTACAGAGCTGCTGATGCCTTTGGACCACCTACTTGTCTATTACGAGCCAACGTATTAAACATGTCTCAACTGGGTATTTGCTCCCTCTCTCTCTCTATTCCACTAAGGGGATTATTTTGCCCATATTTTCTCTAAAATAGACAGCTGCTCAAAATATTACCACTTAAATAGGGACAAAAAATACATATTTATGGAATTTTCTGTTTTCGAAATATTATTTTCATTTATCTCATTATTTAAAGTTAATTGAACATTTTTAATATTTCATTTTTATAGTGTTTACTCTGTGTGACTTGAATAAATGCATAAATATGAAATTAATTTAATCCTCAAAACAATATTGAAAGGTAATTACGATTTTCTCTGTTTTGTCATGGAAAATAAATCAGACTTAGAAAGGTGAAATGTATTGACCAAGATCATACAGCTAGTTAGTGGCAAAGCTGGCCTTTGCCTTGTTTCTCTGAATGTGAAATTAGTGTTCATGTAGTCTTTGCTGCAGTGGTCCAATAAGATCAGTAATTTTAGGTTTAATTTTGAATACTTACCTACCTATGTGTAATATTACTTGATAGTTTTGTGAAGTGAAAATATACTTGCATTTTGCTCCTTTTGTCAAAATGAAAGATTACAAACCTAAATATAACTTAAGTAAAAATTTTAAATGTCAGCAAAATTAGATTTAACTTAAATATTTTTGAGGATTTTGTGATTATCACACAACTGTATAAGAAACTCAGATAATACAAATAAGATACATGATGCAGCAGCAAATGCGGATGAAGTCTGCTACCACAGGAAACAGGGAAACTTCAAAATTATAGAATCCTTATTACTTTTTTTATTTTTTCCCTTCTTCACACATATATATGTCTATAAACCCAAAACCAAAATCATAGCCATCTAATCGGTTTTGACACAGCAACTCCCATTGGGTCCCCAAGGCTAGAAATCTTTACAGAAGCAGAATGCCTCATCTTTCTTCTGCAGAGTGGCTGGTGGGTTTGAACCACCAAACTTTTTGTTAGGAGAAAAATGCCTTAACCACCAGAGCTCTTGAAAATGACTGTATAAAGAACTATAGAAGTAAGTAATAATAAGACAACAAGACCAATTCCTAATTCCATCTTGTTATATCATACCACACCAGAACATACATATACAAATTGCGTTTTCCTTTGATTTACATCAAGGTTGATTAACTTCCTCTTATACCAACTCAAACCCCCCATTTTTTGTTGTTGTTGTTTTGTTTTGTTTTAAAACACACTGAAAGTACCATGAACTGCCAAAAGAACTTGAAGAAGGGTATCTGGAATTCTCCTTAGAAACGGGAATGACCAGCCTTTTTCTCACCTACTTTGGTCATGTAATCAGAACAGACCATTCCCTAGAGAAGGATATCATGCTTGGTAAAGTGGAGGGCCAATGAAAAAGAAGAAGGCTAAGATTATATTGGCCTCAATGAGATGGCCTGACACAGTGGCTTCAACTATGGGCTCAGGTATAGCAAGAATTGTGAGGCTGGCACAAGACTGGGCAGTGTTTCATTCTGTTGTACATAGCATTGCTATGAGTCAGAACCAACTCAACAGTGCCTAAAAACAACATTTTCAAATGTGTAAGTTAAACAAATTATAAACAAATTAGCAGTGCAAAGACTTTAGTTTTAGAACACTAACTTGTGTATCTGATATTTATTTTTTGTTTTGGGTTGTGTGTATGTTTGTATTTGTATTTTACAATATATAATGCTTGGCATATTTTGTTGATTTATATTGTAATGAGTCAATGAACAACCACATAAATTGAATGGAATACATTAGTAGGGAGTAGGGATATGTGTTCTGTCTTAGATTGCAAAATATTTACTTGTTCTCCTGAATAAATGGTAAATATGGAGGGGCTAGGCAGCTCTTTCACAAAAGTTCATTATTGGGATGAATGGCATAACAATGTTTAATTTAATCTACAGCTAGAAATCAAAGTAAGTATAACACAAAATGTGACTCAAAAACTCACAAAGAATAACATTTAGGGTAATAATCCATTTTATGGCCAAGCCTAAACTTTTCTAAGAGTAAAAGTGTATTCTTAGAGGTGGGGCAAGATGGCAGACCAGGCAGAAGGATTGCACAGACCCTCTTCAACAAAGAAAAGGGAAACCAATTAACACAGACACAGAAGATAATCTTGGACCCCTGAGCCTTGAAGGA
>NW_006922191.1:477886-486265 GCF_000298275.1 Orycteropus afer afer | reverse complement strand
CTAATGGATCCATAGAAAAATTATTTTAAAAATTATGTCATGGCACAAAGAATATTTAATAAATCATGGACTGCCAGAAGAACGAACAAATCTGTCTTAGGAGAAGTACAGCCAGACTTCTCCTTCGAAGCAAAGATGGCAAGACCTCTCCTGTACTTTGGACATGTTACCAAGGGGGACCAATCCCTGGAAAGGGACATAATGCTTGGAAAAGTGGAATCGGTGACAAAGAAAATCCTCAGTGAGATGGAGTGGCACACCAGCAGCAGCAGTGAGCCCAAACACAGCAAGGATTGTTGTAGGGTCACTGGGATTCACCTCAGTGGCACCAAACAACATCTGACAAACTACATACATTTTATGTTTTAAAGAAAACCATATTCTCCATAATCAATTTAATTTCAAGTTTTATTTTTCATCCTCTAGGACACTTTCTTTATATGAATTATTCTTCTTATGCTGGTGGAATTTTGGGTATTTACCCATTTCCTTTAAAACCAAAGTGATTTTTTTCTCTCTTTACTCTTCAGGGAAAGGATAAATCACAATTTTCATTTTTAAACAAATTATTGATCATCTGCATGCTAAACATGGTAAAATAATTATTCTTACAATTACTTTCATAACTACAAACAGATATTTATTTATTTAGACTTTTTTTTTTTTTTAGCTGTGTCGTTTAGCATGAAATTACTAGCATTTTCCCAAATAATGTATTCTTTAAAACATAAGTTGTGGTGTGTTTTGTAATTTTCCACAAGTTTCTTAAAACAAAGAAAATATACTACTCCTCATTTCTTCTTTGTTACTGGTATCTGTCAGTTGAAAAGCTACATTTAACATGAGGTCCCTTCGAGGGTGGCAGAGCATGATCCTAAAATGATGTGTCCCTGTTGATACTGTAGAACTATTATGCCAAACTCATACTTTACCAACCTTATACCTATAGTCACAATTAAAAGATAGAGAAAGAGAGAGAGAGAGTAGTGAGTTCACTTAAATGGTTTATATCTTCTTCAACACAGAAGAAACCTGAGATAAGATATGCCTTGCTGAAAACCCATCAAACCTATGCTTAACATGTGACTGTACTTGTCCATGAGTTGAAATAGATGAAGTTGAAGAAGCAATCCAAAAGGCAAATATCCAGTCAAATGTTAGTAAAAATGACCTGAAAGAAAATGTATTTTGGAAGGTTAACAATCCTTGCCTCTGAGGAACAAAACTGGGACTATACTTTTCATAGGATTTTTTGGGTACTATTTGATATTATTAACATTGACTTGGTAAATATAGTAAATATTGAACTGAAAAATTGAATTGAATTGAAAAAATAAAAATGTGAGCATGTTTGTACAATGTTACAAATCAATAAATAATTCATTTATTTAATTTGAATCATCAGAAGAATGCTCTTGCTATACAGAAATAGAATGTGACAGAATGAGCTTTGATATCAAAATCCTTATGTTTAAGCTGGGATTCTGTCACCTACCCTGTCTGTGTAAATCCTCTTTATCTGAAAATGGAGATTCTAAAAGGAACCATGCTGCCACAGCACAGTTGTATGGATCCAATATTATAATGCAGATTTCCACTGTAGAAAGTATAAGACCTGCTACATACTGTCCTTTGTGCCAGAACTCTATTTCCAATGTACTCAAATATTAAGTTAGGGTGACATCCACTGCTGATATCTACCCTCTCTTGCTCAATTATTTCAGTTATGCTGCCTGTATGATTGATGTCCGGGTTGTCATTTTCTTGATGACAACATTAATACTGTGCTACTTAATTCTCAAGGCTCTAGTTGCTTCAGAATAGCATGGTACAAGCTCACAAAATATTGCTTACCTTTGGTTGCTTTGGGTAGTAATGATTGTTATATATGCTAATACATTTTGAGCAGCCTTATGCAATTTTCAAATGATTCCTGCTATCTTCACAGTCTGGAAAAATTTCTCTAAGGTGTTGTATTAATTTCCAGGGCTGCCAAAACAAGTTACTCCAAAATTAGTGTCTTATACCAACAGAAATCTATTCTCTCAGAGAATAGTAGGTCAGAAGTTTGAAATCAGGATGTTGTCAGAGCCACATTTGTTCCACTGGCTCCAGGGAAGAATTCTTCCTTCCTCATCAAGATTCTTGATGCTCCAGGTATTCCTTGGCTTGTGACCGCTAACTCCATCACAGGGCCTTCTTCTTATATGTATCAAACTGTCCCCTCCTTTTTCTTGTAAGTTCATTGGTCATTAGATTTAGTGGCCACCTTAAATCCCAAATGATATTATTTCAAGATTCTTAAATAAATTATATCCACAAAGACCCTATTTCCAAATAAAGGACACATTCACAGTTACTTGGATTTAAGGCTTAGGCATATACTTTTCGGGGACTCAGTTCAACCCATAATAGGTAGTAACCCAAAATATAGAGCATGCTTTTCATTAAATATTTCAAAACCATTGCTGTGTCAAGATCCCATAAAAAACCTTTAATAGTTTGTCACACTTTACCTTCCAAAACATGCTCTCTACTGCCTCTAAAGTGATCACATAGAAAACATGACTTGATAATCCATGCTTGGGTTTGTGGATGCAGGTTTGCATGCCAAGCTCATATTCCTCACTTATCAGAAGTTATATGAAAGTTGTGTATCATAAGTGTAGAATCTAAATTTGTCGTATTACTAACTACAGCTCTCTCACATACACAGATCTGCAGGGTGAAATATCACACACTGAATACTGTAGGAAAAATAAGAAATAAAGTGCCATAAATAAGTGGTTAATTCTAATTCTTCATTATTGACTTTTCTATGACTCTAGGCTTCCAGGGGAAATAGAAGGTCATGAGGAAGACAACTAAAAATATCACTAAATTAACACGACCACACACTAAAAGGAAGTATATTTGAAATCTCAGAAATACTGACTCTGGAGACCTAAGGCCATGTGTCAAAACTATAATCGACATTCTTTTAAAACATTTCTTCATTTTCCAATCCTCTTATTTTCTGGCATAAAAACAGCAAGACAGTGGGAAAAGTTTATAAACTTTGAAATGAGAAAAGAATAAACCAATCTATCATACAAAATTATTATTCATCTATCTTTAGAATTTTTTTAAAAAAATGCAAAATAAGTTTAAAGAATCCATCTTTCACATTTGGTTTGAAAGTCACCTAAATCAATGCTACATATTATTCCCAACTCTTATTTCCTTTGGATTTGAGAAATAAGTTCTAATCATCAGCATATAAAATTTAAAATGTGATCATGAAATCATTTTTCTTACATAGAAACATTAGAAAATGTAATATAAAATGACCCAACAGTTATCAGAATTAATTAAAATCTATTATTAGGGTTTCCATATTTGTACACCATTGTGTTACTTTCCAGAAGTTATTTAACCTACCTGTCTTTCATGTCTAAAATGAGAAAGTGGGATGAGATGATACTTATGTTATCTCCTAGTGGCAGTATGTGTCTCTGTATTACTTTGAAACTCTTTGATAGTTTTCTAAAATAAAAGTTGATTTGAAAAATGATGTTTCTTTTCAGCACAGCCAGGCTACCCAAGTTGGGGTCCTATTAGCATACTTGCACAACAATTGGAAATATTCTATTTAATATTTATAGTAACAACAACAAAAAAAAAAAAAATTGAAAGTGTATTAGAGATTAAACAAAAGTCAAACAAAAAGTAAAATTCTAGGTAGCCCCTGCTGTAGCAATGGTTGCTTTTGCTGAGAAACAGAGAACTGGCTTTTGGGTTACCAAACTTTATATCCTGATGTAATTTAAATCTAAACTAATATCAGCAGGTGGAGAAGGATGAATAAGTGGATAACTAAAGAGAACTTAGATGCTAGTAGGTCTTTGAGACGTGGACCAAAGCTCTGCCTTTTCGGAAGCCATAGAGATGGTGGTGAGCAATAAACAAACAGGCACAAATATGCTTAGGAATGTGAGAGCAGAAGAGAGACCTTGGTCATCTCAAATTTAGTGGTAGTTACTGGAAAAGCCACATGGCTACTTGTTGATCTTCTAGATTTTACCTCAGTTTAGGAGGTGTTAGAAGTGTTACTGTAGATTGCATCAGTCAATGAGAGACCCAGCCTTGGCACCCAGACCAGTAGAAATCAAGAGACATTTACCTAATTGGGTGAAGCTCAGGGGCAGGCAGATTCAGGACTGCATGGGCCAATTAACGTAAACAACATAGAACAGTATCTCCACCAATGCAAGTTTTCCCCTTTACCCTCAAAACTCACTGATTAATGTCAATACAAGGTAGAGAATGGGCAAAATATATCTATTCACCACAAATGGAATTTCACTGTCAGCACTGGCATTTTTAACAATATTTGCAATCAATATTCAAAGTTTTTTAAAAAAATATTTAAAAATCATATTTTTTGAATATCTGAATTTACATACCATGATTTATGTCCAAAACCGTTTCGAACATCTGTAGTTTTCAAAAGTCTTGGCAATGTGTGAGAATTTTGTGCTTTTCTCAACTCTGATATTCTTTTTTTTTTTTCTTCAGGTTTTAGAACCTCCATTTAGAAAAGGAGAGTAGAACAATTCATCACCAGTGGATACTCCATTAGCTTCTTGTGTTGGAATAGGAGGAATACCCATCCCTCAACATGGCTGTCCACCAGGAGCCAGGGATGGAACTGTCGGTGGTGGCTAGGGTGCTCCACGGAACTCTGATGTTTTTGGAGGATTAAGTTCACTGTCACCAGGGTGTTCTGGATTTCCTTCTGGCTGAGGGTCAGGAAGAATATCTTGCTCTCCAGTTGGCTCTCCATCAGGTGGCAATGATAGAACACACAGTGATGGACCTGGAGCTCTGTGGAGCTTCTGTGCTGGAGCACTAACAGGATTGACGTTACCTGGAGGACTGCGAGGTGGTTTTGGAGGCGTCGTTTTGCGTTGGCCTACTGTCAAAATTGGCATGCATTTTGGCTGTGGAGTCAATGGCCCGACCTATTTGCTCTCAATGTGATATAGGTGGACAAGCAGAAGCTGGGCAGAATGCTGCAAGTCTGATCCAGGTACGGTCACATCACCAACAGGTTCTCCACAGGTTTCTGCCAGTAGACCAGGAAACATATCCATATCTCTGGCTGGAAGTCCATCTGCTTCCAGTGACTGCCCTGCTAGTGCTGGATCTGGTGCTCCATGGAACGTTGATGTTGTTTGAGGATCAAGTTCCCTGGCACCAGGGGATTCTCCATTTTCTTCAGGTGCTGGACCTGGAAGAATATCCTTCTTGATATTTGCCTCTCCATCAGGTGCCAATGGTACAGCTGATGGTGGTTGATTCGGGGCTGTGTGCAGTCCCTTGCTGTAGGTTCCAACAGGTTGAACATTGCCTTGATGTTTGTGAGAGACTTCCAAGGTGCAGTTTTGCGTTGGACTACTGTCACAACTGGCATGGTTGTTGGCGGTGGGGATCCTGCTGGCTTGGTCTGATCGGGCTCCAAGTGATCCACGTGGATAAGCAATGTTTGTGGGGAACGTGCCAAGTCTGGTCCAGGATTGGTCAGCTCACCAGCAGTTTCTCCATGGGTTTCCAGAGCCTGCACCAGCCCTTCCTCGCCCCTTTCTTGGAGAAGTCGGTGTGCAGGGTGCCATCCTTCTCCTCCATGCACATCTCTGCTGGGGGCCTCCTGGGCACTGCCAGTATTGGTTTTCATGCTGCTGTCCATCTTGGTCTGTCTCCTCTCCAGACCTGGGGCTGGGAGCATGTGGGTTGTTTACACCTCCCAGTCAGACCTTGCACAGACACACGAGCTGTGCTCTTCTGAAGCTTTCTCCTTCGAAGTCTCCTTTACAGAAGGTGCTGTGGGCCTTCACAGGTAAGTCCTGTATATACAGGTGAGACATGTCCCCAAATGCACTGTATATTCCGGGGTGTCAGTTTTCACCAGCATGGCTTCCTTTGATGGCACTGACTGTTGTACCTGATTGCTTCTGCCTGGTCACTCAACACTCCTGGTAGCTCCATGTATCTGGTCACTACACATGCCTGGTCACTCCATAAACCTGGTCACTCCTCTTGGTCATCCCACATGCCTGGTTGCTCCACACACTTGCCACTCCTGTCTGCTCTCTGCATGCACCTGGTCACTCCATATGCCTGGTTGCTTCACATGCCTGATTGCTCCTCTTGGCAATGTGTCCTCAATCGCTATCAGTCAGACAGGTGAGGTGACCTGTCTCCCACACAGGGTCACCACGAGGGGCTTTGTGTGAGGGACTCACATGATGCTCATCCTGAATCCTAGCGAGTTGAGACTGTTCATCCTAAGTGTGAAGGGTGGGAACAGGTGGTGCCTCCTTGGGAAGGTGCATATTCCCTGTCTAGTGCGGAATATGTCAGTATCCTAAAGGTTTTGGGAGTGAGTGGGGCTGGGGGGGGATGGTGGGATAGGGACAGCAGAGAGCAGGGGGTTGGGGATGGGTGGTAGTTAACCAGGGAGGCTGGGAAGAGGAACAGGAGGGGCAAATGACAGAGAGTGAGAGTGTTTGTCCAGTTTTCCCAGTGCAAGTGACGGAGGGTGGCAATAGAGTGGGAAAGGCCAAGTGGAGAACAGACCAAGGGGTCAGGCAGGTGCCCATCCTTGGGTAGCACTCCCCAGAAGAAACACAGAACCTCTTGAATCTTGTAGGCTTCTGAGTTGCCACCCTCTCCAGGGCTGGGAAGACCACTGCACTGGCAGAGGCAAGGTGAGTTCCCAAGGCTAGAGGAACAGCAACAAATGGCCCAAAAGACCTGAACACTTGGGCACACAGAACACTCAGACTACAGCTGGTCTATAGGTCTAAGGCCCAACCCAGCCCAGGATCTGGAAACCTGCAGAAGAGATGGGACCCCTAAAGACAGTGCATCCCTCAGCACAGGGTGCCCCTCAACACAACATGCCCCTCAACACAGAACACCCCTCAGCACAAGGAACCCACAGTCTAGTGCACCCCATCAGCACTGGTTGCTTCTCAGCCCAAGATGCCTCCCACGCAGCCATCAGTGTGGTGTGCTCGGGCCTCGCCCCACTGAATGCGGGACTGCCCTCTGATCTATTATGATTTGAACTGTGTCCCAAAAAATATGTGTTGGCATCCTAACCCCTCTCCCTCTGAACAAGATCCTGTTTGGTAATATTGTTTTCTATGTTATGTTGACGAAGGAAGGTTGGGCAATCCTACTTCCATAGTGATACTGCCTCGGAAACCCAAGGAGGGGTCGCTATGAGTCGGGGCCAACTCGACGGCACATAACAACAACAACAATGTTATGTTGAAGGCTTTATCGGTGCAGGGAGTGTTCTAAATCTAATTCCTGCTGAGTTGTGTAAGGGACAGCTGTTGTTGTCAGGTGCATTTGAGTAGCTCAATGCTGTACCCACCGTGTCAATCCATCTCATTGAGGGTCTTCCTATTTTTCATGGAGCCTCTACTTTACCAACCATGATATCCTTCTCCAGGGAGTAGTCTCTCCTAATACCATGACCAAAGCATGAGAGAGGAAGTCTGCCTATCTTTGCTTCAGGGGCAGCAGAGACTCAGGGACAGGCACACATTGGAGCCTCAGGAGATAGGATGATTAGATGTTATGTGGTGTATTTCATTCCATTCTACCATGCTCCACACATCACATTACCCCATTCCATTCCATTACACTGCACACTACACTGTAAACACACATGACTCCATCATGTCACTCTGCATACATTACATTACTGCATTCCATGACCATACATGACACACATTAGTGCACTACAGTACATGACAGCACACAACACAGTTTACATTCTACATCACATGACACTGCATACATCACATTACACTCTAGGACACACATTGCATTACTGCCTTACATTACATTACACTATACTACACGCATTAGTGCTACTCACATCACTGCATCATATTACTCTACATGCACACATGACATTGTTCACTATATTACATTGATTTATGGTCCATAAACACATGATATTATATTAGTACATTACATCACACTGAAGACATTCTTTACAATCTTACAATCCATGACACCTCACTCCATCCATTACTCCATTACATGACATCAGACTGTGTACATGACATCATTACATTACATTACACAACATATAATGCATTCCTACACTATATTACACTACACTGCATGCATTACATGATGACATCACATCCCACCACATCCATTACATGAGTACATTACACCAGGTATATTACTACTTATATTACAGTATACCATATTATGTTACTACATTGTTGTTGTTGTTGTTGTTGTTAAGTGCCGTCGAGTCGTTTCCGACTCATAGCGACCCCATGCACAGCAGAACGAAACACTGCCCGA
>NW_006922191.1:452994-475166 GCF_000298275.1 Orycteropus afer afer | reverse complement strand
GAGCCTTTTAGCCTAAACGGACTATTCCTAAAGTTGCACGGTAATGTACCAAACAGTGTTTCTTTGCTATTCATAAGGTTTTCCCTGGCCAATTAGATTACATTAAACTCCTATATTATTACATGACATTACATTATGAAGGTAATCTCTTCTAAAAAGGCTGTTAGACTAGTGTTTGGTCAGCCAACTGAGAACCACCACCAAGTTAACTCAAAGAATTCACCATCACACAGTTCTTGCTCCAGTTTCACTCTGTACACTTCAGTCTGCCTCTCAAAGACCCATGTCATCCTGACCACTGAGGCAATCTCTATGCCCATCTCTTTCCCTCTACTCTTGATGTCCCTGCTCTGGCTCCAGGCTCACTGACTGCTGGGAGTGAGACCACAGATTCAGACAAGGGAATTAGTCTCTGGTTTCTCCATTCCCATTCCCCCTCTACCCTGCTCTCAGACACCTGCATTCAAGTGCTCAGGGCATCCCTGGCTCCTACTAATGGTGTTTTTAGGTGTTGTTGTGTCAGCTCCAATTATTGGCAACTCTATGTACAACAGAAAGAAACACTGCCTGGTCCTGCGCCAACCTCTAATCCTTGTCATACGTCAGTCCATCATTGCTGCCACTGTGTCAATCCATCTCATTAAGAGCCTTCTCCTTTTTCACTGGCGCTCCACTTTACCAAGCATAATATCCTTCTCCAGGGAAGGGTCACTTCTGACAACAAGATCAAAGCAGGTGAGAAGAGGTCTGGGGCAAGATGGCAGACTAGGCAGAAAGACTGCACAGACCCTCTTCAACAAAGAAAAGGGAAACCAATTAACACCACACAGAAGATAATCCTGGACCCCTGAGCCTTGAACGGAGGATATAGAAGTGGACTAAACCCCAACTATCAGAAGAATTTGTGTGAAAATTCAAAAAAGGAGACAGACGGAGCTGCTGTCTGGCAGTGATCCTGAGCAATCCTGATGGCACAGACAGCTTGGAGATTCCCGAGTGCTGGTAGGACGTAAGAATTAACCTAAAAATCACCCTGCTAGCCAGGGACTGCATGGATGACTGTGCACGGTGGCTGGGGAGCAAACGGAGAAGGTGAAGAGAAAGGTGGGCTGAGCTGTGGACTTTTGCCAGTCCGGAGGATGCCGCCATTTTGAAGGTTTAAAAAACTCAACTCTTATATTCTTAAAGTCACATTTACAGGATCAAAGAGAAAGTTTCTCAAAAACTAGAAGGAATGGCACCTAGTAAAGTGGAGGAAAGTAAACATGTGTTTGAAGCTTCTCCTTCCCCAACAAAGATCAACTTGAAATCCTATATCCTTCCGATCCAAGTCTTATCTTAGCCTCTAAATGATGTTTTGCTTCATAGCAAGGTTATATTCCAACTAAGTACCTGTACTTCTAAAAGTCAGACAGGCTCAGTCTTTGTGTCTGGTGCTTTGATAAAATGATCAGCTCTATAGATTCAAATGCATACTAGGCCATATCAGGATCTACATGACCATGGTTACAATCTACAGACTTGAGTTCAAATTCCACATCGCCATTAATTAGTTGTGACTTTGGGAAATGAACTTAACCTTCATGAACTTCAGTTTCATCTTCCTTAATATTTTATTAGTTTCCCAGGTCTGTTGTTACAAAGTATCTTACACAAGTGGCTAATACAACAGATATTTATTCTCTCACAGTTCCAGAGGCTAAACTAATCAAGACATTGGACAGATTGATTTCCTCTAGAGGGCTCTAAAGGAAATACTCTCTCCTTCCATTCTCCTAGTTTTCGATGATCCTTGGGTATTCCTTGGCTTATAGGTGTGTTAGTCATTCCAATCCCTGTCTCTGTTCATATGTGGTATTTTCCTCAATGCATTCCATTGCTCTGCTTCTCTTCTTTTCTCCTTAAATGGACACCAGGCATATTGGATTAGAGATTATCTATTACAGTATGGCTTCATGTTACCTTAACTAAAGACATTTTCAAAGACACTATTTCCAAATAAAGTCATATTCACTGTTATCAGGAGTGAGGGCTTCAAAATACCTTTTTTGGGCACAGGAATCAAATCTTTACAGCAAGTTATATTGTCAATAGCCAGACAGACATTGTTAGAGCTCAGTGATAAAATGGCTGGTGCCACAGATTCATATGTGTACTGGGTCAAGTTCAAAATGTGCATTATATTGGTGATCATCTAGAAACTGAAGGTCAAGTTCTGTATTTACTACTAATCAGCTGTGTGACCTTGGGAAACTGACTTAACCTTCATGAACTCCAGTTTCTTCTTTTGTAAAATTGAGACTTAGATAGACTGCAAATTTCACTTTATCTTTAGAAACACTCTAATGCTATTTTTTCCCCAAACACAACTACCATATTCAGTCATAATCTGTTATAACACATTGATCTTCTAACAAGTTTGGCTCCTGTTACTTATCTAGCTGGAACATCCTTACCTCAAGCACCAACATTATAAAGAGATTTATATACAGTGTTATTTCTGAGAAGTATGCCTGTGGCAGAGGCAAATAGAAATTGCAAAGCAAAATTAGGTTTGTGCATATTTTGCTGGAGAGAGAGCACCTCTCTTCCCCTGTGTCCTAGCTTTTAAAATTTCAATTTTTGCCTCCACTAGCCAAAGGAAACTAAATATTATGCAATTATTCAGTGAAAATGCAAGTGTTAAATAGAAAAGCTGGACAATTCCAAGATTTCATAAAATATCTTTTCTTTTCTTTCTTTTTTTTCCTTAAAGAAATATGGGTTTAAAGTTAGGATGTTATGTGTCAAAACCATGTGACTAGCGTGTAAAGACAGAAAACAGCAAAATTAAAGTGTGCTTTACCTGAACACATACACAAACATTTTCTGTGATATGTGCCTGGATGAATGAAGAAGACATAGGATTTCAATTATTTTCAAACACTTCACTGAGTTTCTCAGCACATCATAATATGCCTCCCACTTTTTCTACTCCATCTCATGATGATCTCATTCATTCCAGAGATCATCTTTCAGCTTACTTTATTCAATTTTAGCTCTGAATTCCAAAACATGCAAATGTACATGGCCTTTCTACTTGATGTTTCAAAGAATTCTCAACCTTAACTTCTCTATAAAATGACTTTTGATCACCACTGCCTCTGCTTCAAGCTTTCCTTTTTTAAGAAATGGCACGTCATAACCCAAACATTCATGCCAGAAATTTAGATGTCAGTCTCAGTTGCTCTCATTGCTTTATCTCTGCATGGAATCCTTCAGCAAATGTTACCCATTGAAAATGAGTCTTCAGTGGGTCTGCTTCTCTGTACCTCCGCTGTTTTTATGATAATACAGGCTAGCATTTTTTACACTAACTAATTTTATCCCAAACCCACCTTCTCCACTTGCAGTTATTAGCAATAATTAACTTCAGAATTAAGAGAATACAGAGTTTTCAAAAATCTTCATGTGAATTTATTTATTCTTGCTTAAACTCTTCAATGATTGACCAATATAATAAACATAAGCATGAAACTTTGCTCCTTAATCTTCAGGAAGGTCCTTCATGATCTCACTCATTAACTTGTCAACATCATCTGACATAGTTTCTGCCCTCACTCATAGATTTTAATTCTATTGGTCTTAGTCTAGTTAGCTTTTAAAGTATACTAAACTCTTTCATGGCTTAGAACTTATCTACCTGCTTTTTATCTTTGCTTGGAATATTTTTTCTCTGCTTGCTGGTTTTGTTTTACTTACAACAGCTTTGTTTATTTACAGCTTAAACATCACTTCTTCAGACAGACCTTTAGTATATCCCGACCTGAAGTAAGTCTTGTCCACATCATGCTATTATTTTTTACCTCACCCCTTTGTTTTGTCTTTTATAACATTTATAGAAACATATCACTGCATTCATACTCTTTTTATTTACCACCTATATTCTGCTGTAGAATATAAACTCCATATGTTCAGATCTTATATGTTGTGGTCCCTGAGAAATGCAAAAGTTTTAAGTGTTCAACTACTAACCAAACTGTTGCTGGTTGGAATCCACACAGAGGTGCCTTGGAAGAAAAACCTGATGATTGGCTTCCAAAAGGTCACAACCTTGAAAACCCAAAGGAGTGCAGTTCTACACTGCAAGACATGAGGTTGACATGAGTTGGAATTAACTTGATGTCAACTGTTACTTTATATATATATTTATATTTGGTTTACACATTACTGTACCTCCTATGCTGAACATATTTCCTGGCTGGTCTTAAGTACACATAATTTTTTCTAAATGTTAAATGTATGGATGGATCTCAGAAAGGTTATGGAATACTCATTTTGAAATAAAGCTCTTGTGATGTTGGTATATGAATGTGTGAAGGCAGGGAACGAATGAGAGAAGAGTTTCTCAGGGAATAGAATATAAAATAAAACATACAATTTGATTTACAATTGACAGAGCTACTACTTAACATCCCAGGAGACAAACAATAAAAGGCAACCTGCAATACCATCAAGCTATCCCCAAACCTGGTGGCCACACACTAGTTAAAATGAGTAAAGGATCTCTCCTTTAGAACATGCCAGCAGCTGCTATCATTTTTCACAGACGATGCTTTCAAAATTGGATACTAGTAATAACAGCCAAGAGAGGGAAACGACAAAGAAGACACATCAGTTTCCTCATCAGTATAAACAGACTAAAATTATTCACTGTTTGCCGTGTCTGAACAAATTTCCTCATGAGTTTCCATTTACACATTTTTACTGACAGCAAAACAATAGCAACATTATTTCCACTAAGGGTGGAAAATGAAAGTGGATATTAGACACACAAGGCATTGGGAGTTAGAAAATAAACTGGCTCAAGAAATGATGGTTATCAACAGTTCACATGCCCTTTGGAGAGGCTTCAATCTATGGAAAGAGGCTTATCTAGATTGCAAAATCTTTTCTACTGTTCCCAGGAAATGAAACTGTCTGACCACTCCCCAGGTGGATCTTTGCCTCCCTCTTTCAGCCGTCCTCAGCACTCCTGCTTTCGGAGTCTCTGAAGCTTTTGAGAATAGAAGAATGTCAGGCGTTCATTTCATGATGCTTACAGGTACTTTGGACGTGTGAGGTGCTTTACACTCTGACAGCATCTGCTTCCCTGTCTCCCTCCACAGCTGATTGAGAACAGCTGGGCGCTTTCAGTCCACCCCCGGCACATTCATATGCATGTGATCCCCATTTCAGAAAAAAGGTTGTGCTTTTCTTTCCCTAACTACAGATTTGAAGCTATGAGAAATATAAGCTCTTTTTGTTTATTTTTTCATGTGTATGTGCATATGTTTTAATACAGTTCTTGTTAGGGCCATCAAGTCAATACCTACTCATAGCAACCCCATGTGACAAAGTAGAATTGTCCCAAAGGTTTTCTAAGCTGCATCTTTATAGGAGTAGATCACCAGGGTTTGCCCCCATGGAGCCACTGGGTGGGTTCAAATTGCCAACCTTTACCTCTCAACTATTGTATCACCAAAAAAATCAAACTCACTGGTGTGAAGTCTATTCTGACTCATAGCAACCACTCCTTGGGTTTCCGAGGTGGTATCGCTATGGAAGTAGATTGCCCAATCTTCCTTCTGAGGATTGGCTGGTGGGTTTAAACCTCCAGCCTTCTGGTTAGCAGTCAAGTGCCTTAGACATTACACCACCAGAGCTCCTTTAATATAGTCATGTGTTGCTTAACGTCTAAAACACATTCTGTGAAAAAGAATGTCATGTAATTTGGACATTGTGTGAACACCATGTCATAGTCTGGTCCTTTTTTTTCTGTAAGTATTTTGAACAAGCTTTGTACCTTATCAGTGAATGTCAATGTGCTGACAGGAATTGACTTTTGTGTTTGTTCCTCAACCCATGCCATTAGCAGTTTCTCCATATCTGATATAGGTTACTCTTGCATTTTTGTTAAACTTGTAGCTTTCAGTGGTGCTGATCTTTTAATGATTAGTTATTTTGGTTTTTGAGGTTCATTTTGATTATCATGTGTGATATGTCTAAATCATGAGCAACACCATTCACTGAGTTTACACCTTCATGCAGTTTAATAACCTTTGGTTCCACTTCCAAATCAATACTTCTACGCTGTCTCTTGCTGCTGCTATCACTAGCAGTAGTTTTGCTGTGTTTGGGAGCCATGATGCATTTCACAGTGGCATTAAAAGAGATAATGGTACAATGCACAAAAGGTGTGCAATATTTGAGATTAGATGTTGCTGTCTATGAGTCAAAGCATACACTATTTCAGGGTAAAATTCTTATATAGAAAATACAGTACAGTACATACATAAACCAGTAACACAGGCATTTATTATGACTATCAAGACAGGTATTATAGGTTATATATGTATCAAACCCCTGCCATATACACCTGGCAGTGCAATTACTTTATATACAAGATACATGAGGTACAGGAGCTACATGTGGGAAGCTCTTGCATTTGCTAAATTCTATTCTCTGATAAGCATTTATGACCTCATTTAAACCTTATGGGACCACCAATGTATATACAGTTGGATGACCCTAATGGACATATGCATGAATATATACCTAGGAGCAGTGTTGGGAACCAAGACTTCCAAGTACTTTATAGATATGTTGTTTCTCTTTTACTCTTCAGTTTTGTATTTATTCACTACCGTGGAGTTGGCCCCAACTCATGGTGCCTGTAGGCACAAAGGATGGAAACCCTGCCCTCACTATGACTGGTTTTAGATTGGACAATTGAGAGCAATGGAGTTTTCATTGGCTGAGTTTTGGAATTAGATCTCCAGGCCTTTAGGCCTAGTCTGTTTTAGTCTTGAAGCTCCACTGAAACCTGTTCAACATCATAGCAACAAACAAACTTCCATGATAGAGTGAGTATTTACTATGCATGAGGTGCAACGTCTGGATTTCCCCCAGGGAGGGCTAGAATTCTATCACTGAACAGCTACTGCCCCACAAGGTAACTCTAAGTAACTATTACTATCTCATCAGAAAATTCAAGTATAAACTGAAAAATATTCTGTATACTCTTATCTGACAAACTCAAAGGGAATTATTTAAATTGTCAAAGATTTCACTTTACTTGGATCCACAGTCAAAACCTATGAAAGCAGAGTCAAGAAATCAAAAGACGAATTGTATTGGGCAAATCTGTTGCAAAAGACCAGTTTAAAGTGTTGAAAAGCGATCACTTTGAGGACTAAGGTGCACTTGACTATGGTACTTTCAATCACTTCATATGCATAGGAGCTCTGTAGCACAGTACTTAAGGTGTTGACTGCTAACCAGAAGGCTGGCAGTTCAAACCCAGCAGACACTGCTCAGAAGGAAGATTGGACAATCTACTTCCATAGTGACATCACCTAGGAAACCAGAGGAGGAGTTGCTATGAGCCACATGTGACTGGACTGCAGTGTTTTTTGTTTTTTTTTCTTTCATATACATGCAAAAAACAGACAATGAATAAAGTAGACTGAAGACGACTTGATGCCTTTGAATTATTATGTTGGTCAAGAATATTGGATAAGTCATGGACTGCCAGAAGAAAAAACATATCTGTCTTAGAAGTACAGCCTGAATGCTCATTAGAGGCAAGGGTGGTGAGAATTCTCATACACTTTGAACATGTTAAAAAGGGGGACCAGTCCCTGGAAAAGAACATAATGCTTGGAAAAGTAGAGGGTCACCAACAAAGAAAATCCTCGATAAAATGGAATGACAAAATAGTGGCAACAATAAGCTCGAAAATAGCAAGGATTGTGAAGCTGGCACAGGACTAGAAAATGTTTCTTTCTGTTGTATGTA
This sequence comes from Orycteropus afer afer, assembly GCF_000298275.1. Classification (NCBI taxonomy): domain Eukaryota; kingdom Metazoa; phylum Chordata; class Mammalia; order Tubulidentata; family Orycteropodidae; genus Orycteropus; species Orycteropus afer. Next base: position 467,348 of record NW_006922191.1, on the reverse strand, counting down.
GGGTCACTATGAATCAGAACCAACTTGATGGCACTTAACAGCAATAGCATCTGACAAATTATTGTGCAATTATCAAAGAAAATCATATTCTCCATAAACTAAAACTCACTCAAAAATCTCAAAAAAATTACTCACTACAGTTGAGTCAGATATGACTCATAGTGACCCCTCCTTGGGTTTCTAAGGTGATATCACCATGGAAGTAGATTTTCCAATCTTCCTTCTAAAGAGTGGCTGGTGGGTTTGAACTGCCAGCCTTCTGGTTAGAAGTTAAATGCCTGAGGCACTACATCACCAGAGCTGCTGTATTCTCCATAATCAATTTAATTCAAGTTTTATTTGTTCATCTTCTAGGACTTTTTTTTTTTTTTTTAAATATCAAATATTTTCCTTATGCTGGTGGGATTTTGGATATTTACCCATTTCCTTCAAAACCAAAGTGATTTTTTTTCCCTTATCTTTGCTCTTCAGGGAAAATAAATGATAATTTTCATTTTTCAATTAGAATTTAACAATGTAATAAATATTTAATATTTGAGTAACCCATGTAATATTAACTGGTGTTCTTAGAACACCAGTAGATTTAATAATTCTAAGATTCTAGGAAACTATCAGTGATAAGAAAAAAGAAATTAAAGGGATGGAATGAGTATGACCCCGTAAATAAAAGTACTTCACTTTGCTCAAGTCAGGACAGATCGAAATTTTTGATATTCAAGGACTTTGTTGGTGTCCTGGGAAGACCAGACTGCTAAGATACTTCTGGATATTTTACCACTCTTTAAATTGTGACCTACATATCTTTCCTCTCCTTTTTCTCCTCTACCTTCTCCACCTCCTTCTTAAAAAAAAAAAAAAAAAAAAACTTCCTTGGATATCTGATGTGAACATTGTTAACAAAAATAATTAAATCATGCACAATTTGGCCTCTACTTTATATAAGCCAATAATTTCATGCTTTCAACCAGTTGCTCTGTTGTTGTTGTTGTTACATGCTGTCTAGTTGGCCACGACTCATAGCTACCCCTCCTTGGGTTGCCGAGGCAGTATCACAATGCAAGTAGATTGCCCAATCTTTCTCCTGAGGAGTGGCTGGTGGGTTTAAACCACCAGGCTTCTGGTTAGTAGTCAAGTGCCTTACACACTATGCTACCAGAGCTCCTGGAGGTAATCAAATTCCAAAACAAAAAGTATAAAATAAAACAAGGCCTTGAATCTCTTAGTAATATAGACCCAAACTAGTTTCTCCACCTTCTCTTTCCCTTTCTTCTCCTCCATGAGTTTTCTTTTCCAGCCAAGTGGATAACCCACTGCTCCCAACTCCCATCCCATGGGTTTATAGAGAATTCCTTTTCCTCATGTTCCATTTGATCTGGCTCAGTGTCTAACACAAAAGAGGGACTCAATATGTTCTTGTGAAATGTACAAATGAACAAAATAATCAGGGTCATTGCCAGAGTTTTTTACTCTGTAATTCATTTAGAGTTTTCCTAGTTATTTCCTAGCTATCAAGTTAGCTATGATTGTATCCTTTCAGTAATACTTTTCTATCTCTATAAAGCTACCACAACATCTCATACTCTATGTTGTAATTACTATCATTTGTCTATTCTACTATTTTATTATGAATTTGCTGAGGGCAGAAACTATCACCCATATCACCCATACCCCTCAGCATAAGGTCTTACATAAAGTAAGCATTAATTAACTACTGATTTGAGTAAAATTAAATTTTTTACAATCTTCCTGAATTCATATTATGAAACATATTGTTGTTGTTGCTGGTTGCAGTTGAGTCAATCCTGACTAATGGCAACACAATGGGTACAGAATAGAAAACTGCATAGAGTTTCCAGGGCTGAGACTTTATATAAATAACTTGACAGACCTCTCTTCTCAGGAAGCTCTGGATGGGTTCAAATATTGTTGTTTATTAGTCTAGCACTCAACCAAATGTTCCATCAAATGAAAGTAGATCACTCATCTGCTTTTTGATCTTTGTTCTGTTATCTCTCTTTCTCTTTTTTTTTTCTTGAACAGTAACAAAATTCAGCAATAGACTTAGATGCATATATGCATATATATATATATATATAGATAGATAGATATAGATATAGATATCTATATATATATGGGAGAATTAGGCATGTTATCAACTGTATACAAGATACAGTATTTAAATGAACACTCATATTTCCTGTATTATAACTATGTAGTAACCTCTCTATCCAACCTCGTCTGTGTTTGCTGTATGTGGTGGTTTGCATGTTGTTGTGATGCTGGAAGCTCTGTCACTGATATTTTAAATCCTGGCAGAGTCACCCAGTATGGACAAGTTTCAGTGGTGTTTCCAGTCTAGACAAACTAGGAAGAAGGATCTGGATATTAACTTCTGGAAAAAATGGCCAGTGAAAACCTTAAGAATAGTGGTGGAACATTGTCTGATGTAGTGCCAGATGAGGCCTTCAGGTTGGAAAGCACTCAAAATAGCATTGGGGAAGAGCTGTCTCATCGAAGTAGAGTTGACCTTAACGATACAGATGTTGACCTTAACGATACAGATGAAGTAAAGCTTTCAGGACTGTCATTTCCTTATGTGGCACAATTCAAAATGAGAAAAAGAAAAAGAAAAAGAAAAAGAAAAAAACTGCTGAAAACATCCATTCATATTTAGAATATAGATGTATGAAGTATGAATCTAGGAAAACTGGAAGTCATCAAAAATGAAATGCTATGCATACAGAGCAATTTTCAAGGTATTAGTGATGAAATGGACTAGTATTAGACATTTTGAACAGGACAATCATATAGTCTACTGTGCTGGGAATGAGGAATTTAAGAGGACTAATGTCACAAGTATTATCAAAAGAACATTTCAAAATCTAACTTACAGTACAACACTGTCATTAATGGGACAATATTCTTACACTTACAAGGAAGATCAGTTAATGAGATTATTATTCAAGTTTTTTCACCAATCACTAACATCGTAGATGAAGAAATTGAAGATTTTTACCAACTTCTGCAGTCTGAAATTGGTCAAACATGCAATCAAGATGCATTGATAATTACTGATGATTGCAATGTGGAAGTTGGAGACAAAGAAGGATCAGTAGTTGGAAAATATTGTCTTGGTGATAGGAAAAACTCTGGAGATCATATAATATGATTTTGCAAGACCAATAACTTATTCATAGAAAATACATTTTTCAACAGCATAAACTATGATTATCCACCTGAACGTAACCAGATGGAAGACAAAGGAATCAAATAGTCTAGATCTGGAAAAAGAGATAATGGAGAAAGTCAATATTATCAATCATAAAAAGGCCAAGGGTTAACTGTGAACAGACTGTCAGTTGCTCATATGGAAGTTCAAGTTAAAGCAGTAGAAAATTAAGATACAAGAGCTAATGTATGACCTTGAATATATACCACCTGAATTTAGAGACCATCATAAGGATAGATTAGAGACATTGAACACTTATGACAGAAGACCAGATGAGTTATGGGACAACATCAAGGACATTATACTCAAAGAAAACAAAATATTGTTAAAAGACATGAAAGAAGGAAGAGACCAGAACTGATGTCAGAATAGAAACTTGCTGAAACTTGCTCTTGAACACAGAGTAGCTAAAGTGAATGGAAGAAATAACAAAGTAGAAGAGCTTAACAGAAGATTTAAAAAGGCAGCTCCAAAAGACAAAGTAAAGTAACATAATGAAATGTGCAAAGACCTGGAGTTAAAAAAACAAATGAAAAGAACATGTTCATCATTTTTCAAGCTGAAAGAAATGAAAAAAATGAAGCTTCAAGTTACAATATTTAAGAATTCTATGTGCACAATCCACCACTCATCTGTCAATTTGATTATGGAAAAGCATTCAACTGTGTGGATTATGGATAACATTGAGAAAAATGGGAATTCCAGGACACTTAATTATGCTCAGGAGGAAACTGCACATAGCCAGGAGGTTGCTGTTTGACAGAACAAGGAATACTGCATGATTTTAAATCAGGAAGGGAGTGTATCAGGGCTGCATCCTTTCAACATATGTATGCTGAGCAAATAATCTGAGAAGCTGGACTATGTGAAGAAGGACACAGCCTCAAGATTGGAGGAAAACTCATAACAACCTGTGCTATGCAGATGGCACAACCTTGCTTGCAGCAAGTGAAGATGACTTGAAGCAGTTACTGATGGAGATTAAAGACTACAGTCTTCAGTGTGGATTGCACCTCAACATAAAGAAATCAAAAATCTGCACAATTGGACCAATAAGCAACAACATGATACATGGAGAGAATTAAAGTGGTCTAAGATTTCGTGGCTAAGGCACTTGACTGCTAACCAGAAGGCTGGTGGTTCAAACCCACCAGCCACTCCTCGGAAGGAAGGTTGGGCAATCCTACTTCCGTAGTAATACTGCCTCGGAAACCCAAGGAGGGGTCGCTATGAGTCGGGGCCGACTCGACGGCACATAACAACAACAACAACAACAAGATTTCATATTACTTGGTTCCATAATCAACACCAATAGAAGCTGCAGTCAAGAAATCAGACATCGTATTACACCACAAAAGACCTAGTTAAAGTGCTAAAGAACAAAGATGTTTCTTAGAAGACTAAGGTGTGCCTAACCTAAAGCACAGTATTTTCAATAGCCTCATATGCATGTGGAAGTTAGACAATGAATAAGGAAGACCAAAGAAGAGTTGAGGCTTTGGAGTTGTGGTGTTGGGGATAAATACTGAAAGTACCACTGACTGACAGAAAATGAATATATCGGTCCTGGAAGAAGTGCAGTGGAATGTTCCTTGGAAGTGAGAATGGACAGACTTCATCTCACCTACGTTGGTTGTGTTGTCAGAAGGGAAAAATCCCTGGAGAATGATATCATGTGTGGTAAAGTGAAAGATCAGTGAAAAATGGGAAGACCCTCAACAAGATGGATTGACACAATAGCTGCAAGAATGGGCTCAGGTATAGCAAGGATTGTGAAAAGGACTCAGAGCTGGGCCATGTTTCATTCTGTTGTACATAGGGTTGCCATGAGTTGGAGCTAACTCCCCAGAACCTAACAACAAGAGCATAGGCATGATATTGAATGTGTCAGGAAACATCAATAGAATAAGGGAGTAATATGCAGAGTTACGGACCAAAGACCAAGAAATTCGGAAGAAATCTTGCCAATAAAGTAGAAGAGATCCCTATTTGTAACCATTTTAAAGAAAGGTGACCCAATATAATGCAGAAGTTATCAAACAATATTATTAATATCACCCACAAGTAAAATTTTGCTGAAGATATTTCAAAAGCGTTTGCAAAAGCACATTGATAGGGAACTGGTAGAAATTCAAGCTGGATTTAGGAAAGAATGTGGAATGAAAGGTATCACTGCTGATATCAGAAGGATCTTGACTGAAACCAGAGAGTAAAAAAAAAAAAAAAACATTCTCCTGTGTTTTACTGACTGTGCAAAAGCATTTGACCATATGGACCATAATAAATTATGGATGACAATACAAAAAATGAGTGTTCCAGAACACTTAATTGTGTTCATGTGGAACCCAAACAGAGATCAGAGGCAGTCATTCAAATAGAACAAACGGATACTGCATGATTTAAAATCAGAGTAAGTATGGATAGTGTTGTATCTTTCATCATACATGTTTAATCTGTATGCTGACCAAATAATCTGGAAAACTAGACTATTTGAATAGGGATATGACATCAGGATTGGAGGGAGACTCATTAACAACATGTGATATGCATAAGCAAAACCTTGCTTGCTGAAAGTAAATAGGGACTCGAAGCATTTACTGATGAAGATTAAAGACTCCAGCCTTCAATGTGGATTACACCTCAACAAAAAACAACAAAAATCTCACAATTGTACCAATAAGCAATATCATGATAAATGGATAAAAGATTGAATATATCAAAGATTTCATTTTACTTGGATCCACAATCAACACCTAGGGAAGCAAGCAATCAAGAAATAGAATGATATTTCATTGGGAAAATCTGTTGTGAAAGACCTTTTTAAAGTGTTTAAAGGCAAAAATGTCACTTTGATTAAGGTGGGCCCAACCTAAGCCATGGTATTTGCAATCACCTCATATGCATACAAAAGCTGGACAATGAATAATGAACAGTGAAGAAGAATTTATGCGTTTGAATTAGTGTTGCCTAAGAATATTGAATAAACCATGTACTGCCAGGAGAAGGAGCAAATCTACTTTTGAGGTACAGCCAGAGTGCTCCTTAGAAAGGAGGGCGGGGAGTCTTTGTCTCAAGTTCTTCTGACATATTATCACAGGGACTTGGAAAAGTAGAGAGTCAGGGAAAAAGAAAATCTTCAGCGAGGTGGATTCACACAATGGCTGCAGCAATGGGCTTGGACATGACAATGACTGTGAGCATGGTACAGGCCTGGGCCGTATTTTGTTCTGCTGCTTATAGGGTTACTATGACTTGGAACTGACTTAACAGCACCTATCAACAACATTTCCCCTGTAAAGGACACTTATTTAAATAGTGTGAACAGATCTAACTTCAAAATATTGTTACAAAATGATTTGATTTTTCAATTCAAAAGAGAGGCTTTTAGTTTTATATTGAGAGATTTGAGGAAAGATAGTTCCATTAAGAATATACATGAACTACTATTGGTAACATATTTAGTCCTTTTTGTCTTTTTGGTAAAATTTGTTCTATTGTTATATTTTCTTCCTTTCTTTCTTATTTTTTTTTTTTTTAATTGTGATTTGGGTAAAAGTTTACAGAGTAAATTCATTTTGCATACAGCAGTTCATACACATTTTGTTTCATGACATTGACTAAAATCGCTCTAATGTGACAGCTTTCTTCCCACTTTCTCCCTGTCTCTGTCTTTCCTATGCATTCTTTCCCTCTGAACTATCTCTCTGGGCAAATATTGCCCTCTGATCTCCCAGGATTAATTGTTCTAAGGAGTATACCTAGCTGATGTAAATGTTCACCTTATATGCCTGTCTATTGTTCGGCTGCAAGCCACAGGAGTGGGTTCAATTCCAGGCCTATCTGGTGACTAGGGGCCATAGTATTGGGAATTTCACAAGTCTCTATCAGACCAGTTTTTATGATTTTGACTTTTATTCTTACATGACTGACTTCCTTTTAACCTCTAAAGACTTCCTTGATAATCTTCCCTTTTTGTCACCCCCATGCTATCCATCTCTTTTTCTTTCATACTTATTGTGGGGTGAATTGTTGTTGTTGTTATGTGCCGTTGAGTCGGCCCCGACTCATAGTGGCCCCTCCTTGGGTTTCCGAGGCAGTATCACTACGGAAGTAGGATTGCCCAACCTTCCTTCCGAGGAGTGGCTGGTGGGTTTGAACTGCCAGCCGTCTGGTTAGCAGGCAAGTGTCTTAGCCACTATGCTACCAGAGTTCCCGTGGGGTGAATAGCTAATTTTATTTCAAGAGTTTGGCCTTTGTCTTCTTTTCTGGGATATAACCTCTAAACTCTTGGCATTTCCTGGATGATTGGCATATCTGTGTTATGTATAGAGAATCCAATGACCACACCTGATAGTTAATTTGTGCTAATAAGACAACTCATGATCGGGACTAGTCAAGCTACAAAGACCCACCATGTGATATCATCCTGAAGTCCAGAGAGGAGAGGTTACTGAAAATTGGGTTCAATAATGTGACCATTGATTTAATCAATCATGACGACACAATAGAACGCTGTACAACAGCTTGAGTGAGCTTCCCTTGTTGACCAAACATCAACACATTGATGTGCCAAAAGGGTAGCACATCCTAACTCCACAGGGAGAGAATATGGAAGCTTTGTATTTTGCACTCTCCTAAACCTGTCCTTAGGAGCTCTGGTAGCATAGTGCCTAAGGCATTTGATTGTTAACCAGAAGGTTGGCGGTTCAAACCCACCAGCCACTCCTCAGAAAGAAGGTTGGACAATCTACTTCCATAGTGATACTGCCTCAGAAACCCAAGGAGGGGTCGCTATGAGTCAGGGCCAACTTGATGGCACATAACAACAACAACAGACCTGTCCTTATATGTCTTCTATTTTAACTGATTCTAAATTGTTTCATTTTCAATATTAAAAACTAACAAAAAAATTGTAACTGATGTGTAGCACTCTCCTGAATTTTGTGAGTTATTCTTGTAAATTATCAAACTTGTGGTAATAGGAGGAATCCCCATATTTTGGCCAAGTTGTCAATGTGTGAGTGTTCTAAGAAGCCCCAAGCTTGTATCTGTTGTACTGAAAGGGTAGTAGAAATACTTGAATTTGGAGTCAAATGGTCAGAAGTAACGGTGGTCCTAGGATTCCCCTGAACTTACAGCTAGTGTTCTGAAGGGATAGTGGGAACTCCTGATTTGGCAGCCAGTTGGTCAGAAGTGTGGGTGGCCTGGGAATTCTGAAAAGTGGGGTTGGTGTCTGAAGTGAGAGTAGTCTTGTGAAGAGCTGTGTACTAACACTGTGAAATTTGCCAGAACTTGGGGTAGTTAATGTCAGAATTAATTTTATACCTATCAAAACCCCATTACAGGGCTTTTGCAAATGCAAATCTACATTTGCACTATCAAAAGACTTCTCCAAAAGAGTATAAAGAGAACCTACAGAATGAGAAAAAAAAAAAAAAAAAATTGCAATGTAATATCAAAGGACTTATCTCTAAAATTTATAGAAAACTCTAGCACCTTAACATCAAAAAGACAAATAATCCAATTTAAAAACAGACAGAAGATATGGACACTTCACCAAAGAAGATATTCAGGCAGAAAACAAACACATAAAGAAATGTCCACAATCCTTAGCCATTAGAGAGATGCAAATCAAAACAACCATGAGATACCATCTCACCCCAGTACTAATAGCAAAGTTCCACAAAACAGAAAATAGCAAATGCTGGCAAGGATGTGGAGAGATTGGGACTTTCATACATTGCTGCTGGGAATGTAAAATGATACAAACACTGTGGAAAGTAGTATGGCCATTCCTTAAAAATTTGGAATTAGAAATACTATTTGATCCAACAATCCCATTACTAACTATATATCCTAAAGAAGTGAGAGTCAGGATATGAACAGATACATGCAAACCCATGTTCATCACAGCACTATTCACAATAACAAAGAGATAGAACCAACCTAAGTGCCCATCAGCAGAGGAATGGATAAGCAAACTGTGGTACATATACACAGTGGAACACTATGCAACACAAAAGAATAATGTAGAATCTGCAAAATACCACATAATGTAGATGAATTTGGAAGACATCATCCTGAGTGAAATAAGTCAATCACAGAAAGACAGGTATTCTATTAGTCCACTATTGTAAAAAGTCAAGCGAAGTTTTATACATGAAAAGAAACTTCATTGGTTACCAGGGATGAGGGGGAGGAGAGGCTAAAATCCTAGATAGGTGGAAAAAATAAAATTAGATAGATAGATAGATAGATAGATAGATAGATAGATAGATAGATAGATAGACAGATAGATTATTAGTGGTTACCAGCAGTAAGGAGAGGGGAAAGGGGAAATTGTGGTTTGCGGGACACTGAGTTGATGCTAATGGTGGTAGAATATTTTGGAAAAAGATAGCAATAATGGGGGAACAACATGAAAAATGTCATCAATGTCCCTGAGCTGTAAATGGGGATGTTGTTATGTTGGCGAATGTCTTGTGTATATTTTCACCACAATAATAATAATAAAGTCTACATTTGCCCTTGTCATGCAGTCCACCTGCCCCTACTGGAACCCACCTTTGATCCCCTTTATTCTCCTTGGGTAAGCATTCTAGAGCCCTACTCAGTCCCCTTCATGAAGTGCTCTCAGGAAAATGACTGTCCTTCCTCTATAATATTTTATGTCATCTCCACTTACATATGTCTGTGAAAATTAGCTAATATTTTTTTTATCATACCCAAAATTTGACCCTGGAAAATAAAAGTAATATTTCATTTATTGCTTATTATCTACACTGAGGATCTTGCACTGGACACAGCACATAATGGACACTCAATAAATAACTGCTAAATGAACAAATAAGTGAATGCATAAAGAGATATTAGATGGGAAAAATTACGCAGATGTAATGATAATCTAAATCAGCATTAACTTTTCTATTTTTATCCTGGTTATATTACCTTCTTAATGTCATAATTTGCATAAGCAGTGAAGTTTCTAAACTCCATGGTTTTTCCTGCATAAAACATAATGCCTGATGATATTTAGGAGTTGGGCTTCTTACTTAAAGCAAACAATTGCATGTTTTTCATGAGGATGTGCCTAACCTATTATTACCTTTTTCTTGAATTTCTTATTCATTTCTCTGAAAGTTTCAATCCTTTCAATGAATATTTTGAATTACTTGCTAGAAGAGCAGAGGGAAATATTCAGCTGCATCTAAAGGGTAGGAAAAAAAATCAAAATCCCTTTTTGTTAAAGACTAAGAAATGAAATAAAACTTGAGACATACATCAGATAAAAAAGTGTATCACAGTAGCCAAAAAGAATCTAATATTGCTTCATTCCATATTAAGCTGTAGTGTTTCTCCCATTGTGTCGAGGTTTAAGATAATACTGTAATGTATTAAACCTGCTGCAAAGGTATTCTTGGCAGAGTCTGATATAAAACAGACAGCAAAAGCATTTTCAAAATTGCAGTGATGTTTGTTAAGCACTCTCAGACCCATCATAGGGTATTTTTTTTTTCTTTTCTAAGTCATTTGGTGCAGTTGTCTGAATCAGTAAATTTCAAATGAGAAAGAAATAGAGTAGTTTGTCACAGCTGCTCTTGTAAATCTGATAGATCCACTATGGGTGTGATGTCAATGGGGTAGATCAATTAGAGTAATAGTGTGGATGTTGTTGTTGTGGTTATGTGCCATCGAGTCAGACCCGATGCAAGCAACCCCTCCTTGGGTTTCTGAGACAGTATCACTATGGAAGTAGATTGCCCTGTCTTCCTTCCAAGGAGTGGCTGGTGGGTTTGAACCGCCAGCTTTCTGGTTATCAGTCAAGTGCCTTAGGCATTATGCTACCAGAGCTCCCAGTAGTGTGGATACTTATTCCATAATTAATATGAAAAAAAAAAAAATAAAGCAACAAAAAAATAATTTTAAGACAGATCTGGCCTTAAGTCATACGAAGAACTGAATGACTTCATATATACATATATAGTCACCATGATATTTTTTTCAGCCTTGTTACCTTTATTATGTTTCATGTAACAGCCTCAGAAAACTTGGTTCTAAGCTCAATGGGTATTTTGTACTAAAGTCTTTTTGTTCATTGGAAGATGAAATGTCAGCAAAAGTAAAATCAGACTAGATCTACAAAAATCTCTGGAGAGTCTAGCAAACTAAAACTTTTTTTTTTTTTTTCTGTAGAATTGCAAGATACCAGCTGCTAAACAAGGTTCAGTGCTGATCCTGTCCTTTTAACTTGGTAGAACTCTCCATGTGATGAAATGACTAATTAGTCATAGCGTAAATTCAAGAATCAACAGTAAGTCTTTTCACAGTGGAAAGTGTTCTTAGAAAATTATAGTTCATTTGGTCAAAAGTGAAGTCATTGGTGGAAAATGATTGTATCCAGTGTTGTATAGCTCATCTGGGTTAATTAAATGTGACTATTCCAATTTGACAGATATAGAAATGAGATCATAATGGTCAGATATCTTGTGAAAAGCTCTATCACTAATGCTAACTTTTGGGTTAGAATTAGGCTTACATATGGGTCATAGTGATTCTAGCTTCCTGATAGTAAGAAGGCAGGCTCTTTTCAATCTAATTTGAACATGGTCAGCTATGTAGCATATAGAGGAAAACCCTGGTGTGGTGCAGTGAATTATTGGTATGGATTTTCTAATAATTTTCTTTATGAGTCCCACCAGATGACTGGGTAAGACTATGTAAATGTAAGGTGCTTGTGACCCATTAAGGGGAATAAATAGCTTGCTAATAATGTAAAAAAGATACATGGCACCTTTGTAGGGGTGGGACTGTGCAAATAAGGTGTATGGAATCCTAATGTGGGGATTTGTCAATTTTGTCATTCAACTAGGCTTAAAATGACCCTCTCATAGGCAGAAAGGGAGATCTCACTCACTATCATCAAGACAGAGAGGGGCCCAGACTGGAACTTATCCTTGTACCTGAGATCCCTGCACTGAAACAATGGAAGAATGATAGCAGAGAAATGGCAACTGCAGAAGAACCAAAGACAAGCACGAGACAGAGCGGTGGGCTTGCAGGCCCACAGGGCAAGAAAACCAATTGCCTTCAGACAGAGGGCTTGTTGGTGGAGTGGTGTGCACCTATCTTTAGAGCTAAAAGAGCTTTTTAACAACTGCTAAAGCAGGACAAAGGCCAGTAGTAGAGGTTGAGGGCCAAAAGGAGTTGTGTCTATGAGTATGAACAAAGAGAGGCTGTCTTGATTGAAGGATTGTATCCTGAGTGTCTTAGATACCGAATTATAACCTGTTACTTCCTTAATAAACCCCATAATCATGAATATTGCATATGAAGGAGCTCTGGTTGTGTAGTGCTTAAGGCACTTGACTGGTAACCAGAAGGCTGGTGGCCCGAACCCACCAGCCACTTCTCAGAAGTAAGGTTAGGCAATCTACTTTTGTAGTGATACTGCCTCGGAAACCAAAGGAGGGGTCGCTATGAGTCAGATCCGACTTGATGGCAGTGAGTTATTGCATATGAGTTCTATATGACCATTGCAATGAATTATTGAAACAAGCAGAGAAGTAGAGAGTACCATGAGAGGGACAGTTGATATCAGAACTGGTCAAAAGTTTGGAAGGTGGTGGCTGGCATGTCTGACCCCTATCTCATAGGAACCGGCCTTGGGCTGATGCTGCTGGTGGTAGATCACTCTCCTCCTTGTCAAGTTAGAGGAGGTCAAAGGATGCTACCCCCATGCCTTTTTTTGCATGTGCCATAATGCTGTAACTCACAATCAAGAACCATTCACCAATCATGAGCTGTCAAATTTGATGCAATGATCATTTTGAACAGTTATAGAGAAAGGAGCCAACTACCATTTGTGTCATTTGAACATTTGTGTTGTTGGGTGTGTGGATGGATTTTTATAGGTTTCAATATGTGCATGTGTATAAACTCTCACAGAATTATTATAGGGTGTTATGAGTCAGAATTGACCCTATGGAAGTAAAAAATAATGTATGCATAAACTATGCTTTAGTATATTTGTCCTTTGGATGGCAATTTGGAATAACCACTATTTTGGGGACACGTACTCCACTAAATCATTTATATATAGTATATCATATAAACTTCACAAAAACTTTGTGATACTATTAGAATTGCCCGTTTTGTACAAAGAATACTAATGCTTGGAGTATTTGAATAATTGGTTTAATCATCTGCTGACAAACAACACAGTGGAGGTTATGTGAATCTACCCATATTCAACTTCAAAATCTGAAATTCAAATCACTATATGCTCTGCTATTGTGCTATTGTATACCTCATTTACCATTCTTTTTTTTTTCCAGCAGTAACAGTTAATACTCTGCTCATCAGTATTGCCTGCTCAACAGATACCAATTATATGTTTAATGTTATTTTTTTTCACCACTATCTACTACAAATTTGCATCAGAATTGCAAATTTAAGACATGATAAATCTAGTTGATTGTAAAATGGAAAGTTCAATCATCTTCGCTCACTGCCATCGAGCCGGATCCAACTGATAGCCACCCTTCCTTGGGTTTCTGAGGTGGTATCACTACAGAAGTAGATTTCCCAATCTTCCTTCTGAGGAGTGGCTGGTGGGTTTGAACCATCAACCTCTGGAAAACAGTCAAGTGCCTTAGGCACTATGCCACCAGAGTTCCTATCATCTTACCCCCGAAAAAAAATTTCAAATAAATTATACTTTAAGCAAAACAAAATAAGGATGAAGATTTTAATTCTAATGCTTTGTCAATTTCATTGCATAAGTATGTTGTTTGGGTGCAGAAATCTAAGAATAATAAAGCTTTAAAACTTATGCTGCTACTTCCAACCCAATCCAAAATGTTTTATCATAATTGACTCTAAGCATATGAAAATGGGAAGAAGTATTTTGAAAAAAAAAATTTAAATTGTTTAGGGGATTCTTCCTTGAGAATTTCTGGTACATATTCTTTTATTTTTTTATTTATTGTGATTTGGGTGAAGATTTACACAGCAAATTCACTTTCTATACAACAGTTCACATATACTTTGTCTCATGTCATTGACCACAGTTTACCACAATGCAACAGCTCCCCTCCCACTTCCTCCCCATAGTTACCACTTCCCA
>NW_006922191.1:435072-446337 GCF_000298275.1 Orycteropus afer afer | reverse complement strand
GTAGGGCACCCAGGCTCCGTCTTAGCACACAGACTGTGATGGAGTTCTTGTGGGCCCACAAGGTAGGTGGAGTGGGGATGGCCACACCTCCATTCACCAAGCGGATGGTGGGTGTAGTAACAAGAAGAATGTCGTACCTTTTAAGTCTTGCAGGCCCTGAGTGTCCTTGGGGTTGCTGGAAAGCAAAATGTGATCTTCAGTCCCAGAAATCTGTGAGAACACTGTCTCTTTAAATATCCAAAATAGTCAAGCCGCTTTTCAAACCTTCAAAATGACAGCGGCCTCTGGACCGGCAAAAGACCACAGCTCAGCCCACCTTTCTCTTCACCATCTCTGTTTGTTCCCCAGCCACCATTCACAGTCCGTGCAGTCCCTGGCTAGCAAGGTGATTTTTAGGTTAATTTTTAGGTCCTACCACCACTCAGGAATGTCCAAGCTGTTTGTGCCATCAGGGGCACTCAGGTCCCTGCCAGATGGCAGTTCCGTATGTCTTCTTTTTTGGTATTTTCACGCAAATTATTCTGCTAGTTGGGGTTTAGTCTACTTCTGTATCCTTCCCTTCAAGGCTCAGGGGTCCAAGATTATCTTCTGTGTCTGTGTCAATTGGTTTCCCTTTTCTTTGTTGAAGAGGGTCTGTGCAGTGCTTCTGCCTAGTCCGCCATCTTGTGGGAACTCCCCTGGTACACATTCTTAATGTTTGAAAGCTTGAACACATGCTGCTAAATTATTGTTCCAAATTTAAGTTTATAGTTAGTTTGTGGAAATGTTTTAACTCATTCATGCCCAAGATTATTTTAATTGGTTTAGAAATATAATCCTTCCTCAGCCACAAACACTGCAATCCTCAGGCTCGCCCTACCCTTTCTTTTCACTCCTGAATGTTTCGTGTTAGTAGATGTGCTGAAAAGGATTTTATTATGATACATTAGTTAACATTTGAGACAGGTTTTATAATAGTAGATAAGTAACAGAGATTCCAGCTACAATGGCATGTGATGTTAATTCTAGCATCTGTCTTGTAAGCATTCTTCCATCTCATATTTTAGCAATTGTTAAATAATACACCATATGTTGGGGGGAAAAAAAAAGAGAACAACAACTGCAGCAGGGCAATTTGGTTCAAACTTGTAACCACTTACAAATTACAAGTAAAATAAGATTAAACTTTAAAGAAAGGAAAAATATAGATATTTGAGAAATACATTTTCTCTCTTTGAAAGCCATGTGGTCTTTCTCCACACTACCTTTTTGTGTCTTTCCCATTCCTGACACTATTAGTCTTTGAACTCTTTGAAATAACAGGCCGTGACCAAATCATTTTTAAAAAACAAAACAACAACAACAAAACTTAGTTTCCTGCACATTTCATATCGATATAAGCTTTAAATGACTAACATACATGAAACAAGTTTATTAGAATTAGCCTTACATTTTGAATTAGAGGATTCCTGAGATTATTTCCAGCCCAAGCAAAGCAAAGGTTTTATTTAGATTGCTGGTTTATTGATTTGTAGTAACGGTTTGGAGCAGGACATTTGGAAACTTTGTGAGACTATCTCTGGCCTCAGAGGAAAAGTCTTCTGAAGAAGTTGAGCCTGAACTCCTACTTACATGAGCCTGAAAGGCGCAACCTCTCATTTTACAAACAGGGAAATGGAGGTATACAGAGTTTAAGTGAGTCATCCAAAGTCTCATGGCTATGTAACATAGTTTGTTTATCCATTCTTCATTCATAGGTACTCAGGTTGTTTCCATCCTTTTGTGATTGTGAAAAATCCTGCACTGACCATGCATACATATATCTTTCCTTGGGATTGTGGGATCATATGGTATTTCCATTTCTAACCGTTTAAGGAAATGCCATACCATTTTCCATAATGGTTGTACAATTTTACAATCCCACCACTTCCAGTCTCTCCATATACTTGCCAGTATTTGTTGATTTCTGTTTTTTTTTTTTTTTAATTTAAATTACTTTTATAACTGGAGTGAGATGATATTTCACTGTTGTTTTGCATCTCTGTAATGGCTAATGATTGTGAAGATTTCTTCATGTGTTTGTTGGCCCCCTGAATGTCTTCCCTGTTGAAGTGTTTTTTCATGTCTTCAGCTCATTTTTCAAAGGGGTTGTTTGTCTTTTTTGTAGTTGAGGTGATGAAGTTTTCTATAAATTATAAAGAGGAGACCCTTGTCAGATATTTTATTGCCAAAAATTTTCCCCAAATCTATTTGTTCTTTTTTCACTCTTTTGGAGAAGTCTTTTCATGTGTATTCATTGTTGAATTTTTAGGAGCTCCCACTCCTCTGCTTTATCTTCTGCTATTTGTGCATTATTTATTATGTTTTATAGACTATTATACCATAAATTGGGAGCTCTGGTAGCATAGTGCCTAAGGCACTTGACTGCTAACCAGAAGGCTGACGGTTCAAACCCACCAGCCACTCCTCGGAAGGAAGGTTGGGCAATCCTACTTCCGTAGTGATACTGCCTCAGAAACCCAAGGAGGGGTCGCTGTGAGTCGGGGCCGACTCGACGGCACATAACAACAACATACCATAAATTAGAGACCATAAGCTTTCCTTTGGTGATCATCAGATTTTACATTTAGGTCTTTAGTACGTCATGACTTAGTTTTTTAATATATGGTGTGAGTTATGGATCTTGTTTCACCTTTTTTGCAAAAGGATATTCACTTTTACCAACACTAATTTTTAAAGAGACTGTCTCTTCCCAATTTAATGTAGCTTGATCCTTTGTTCAAAATCAGCTGCCCAAGGTGAATTGATATACTTTTTGGATCTTAATTCCATCCCATTGGTCTATGAGTCTTTTTTTTTTTTTTCCTGGTGCTAATACCAGGTTGTTTTAACTATCATAGCTGTGTAGTAGGTTCTGAGGTCAGGAAATGTGATATCTCCTACTTCATTCTTCTTTTATTAGTAGTGCTTTGCTTATCCAGGTCCCTTTCTTTTCCAAATGACACATAGTTAAAGAATAACAACAGATTCACAAAATATCTCATAGTATGGTTGCATCTGGAGGACTTTAGGATGACTGAAGTAAGTCAATAACAAAAGGACAAATATTATGTGAGACTACTACTGTAGAAAGTAAAGCCAAGATTTACAAACAGAAATAAACGTTTGATGGTTAGCAGGGATGGTACGGAAGAGGAGGGAAAATCACTACTAACCACAAAGTAGACACACATTAACTTGGGTGAAGGAAAAGGCAGTATGTAATAAGAGGGAGAGCAGCACAATATGACCCAGGCAAAGGAAGCATTGCAGATAACAAAGGTCAATACTATTACTTACTCCATTGATCAATAACAAGAAAGAATAATCTATGAATGGATACATAGGCAGACATGTGAGCTGAACAGATATGGACAAGTCAACAGGACTACACCTATGAGCACTTATAGGTTTGGCAGAGGATGTTTCTAAATAAGTAAGTGTCTGTGCTTCAAATATATCCATGTAAATAGCAGGGTAAACAGGGGGCAAAGTTATGAAAACTTCTTGGCTATAACCAAACACCTTGAGGGAAAAAGTCACTGGGCTTGAGGTTTAGAGCAACAGTCTTGGGGAACATCTTAGTCCATTGGCATAACATAGTTCACAAAGACATTGTTCTACAACTCACTGTGGTGAGTACTGACTGGGGTCTTGAAAGGTAGCAATTGACCATCTAACATACAACTACAGGTCTCTCCCTGTCTGTAGTAAAGAAGAGTGAAGAAAATCAAAGATTCAAGGAAACAATTAGTATTAAAGAGTAGTGGACCATATGGATCACAGCATCTACTACACAGAGACCAATAGACCTAGGTTGTGCTCAGCTACCACTACCAACCACTCTTTCCAGGACTGTAGAGGGTTTTGAAGAAGAAACAGAACAAAACAGAAATAAAACAAAACAAATCTCATTGCTATTTACTAATTGTCCTTTTACTGAAACTCAAGTCTTCTGATTTCCTAAAATGTTACCCCCTCTTTCATATAGCATTATTTTCCCTCAATTTATGTAAGAAAATTTTATACAAGTGGAAACAGAGGATTCTGATTATAAAAACCAAATAAACCAAACTCACTACCATCAAATGTTTAAAAAAATCACTTTTACAAGTTGCTTTTTATAGATTTATGTTTCTAACTGCATGGGAGTATGTTAAAATTACCTAGAGATTAAAGATTTATACCCCTGTTTTTAAATGTTTCCTTTCCAGAAAAATGAATCTGTAAATATTAAAAAAAAAAAAATCCTAGAATGTCTATTCATACTGATTCTCCATTTAACTTTTTCCCCCTCTATCTTCTTTTCTTGTTTATCAGTCAAAAAGAAGCTCTAAAAAAAGTTCATGAACATTCCTAAAGTTTTATATCTTTTTCTGTCTCATGTTGCTTCCTTTTGGCTTGTGAATCTTTTCACACAGATTGGGAAACCTACTTGGCAGCACAGTATTATGGTCAAGAACATGGCTTTGACATCAGATGGTTTGAGTTTGAATTCTGGATTCACCATTTACCAAATTGTCATTTGAGGCTAGTCTTGAAATATTGATATCACATTGTTATATCTTTAAAAATTGGGTGATATTGCTTACCTCATTGGTTGTGAGCATAGGTAAACACATTATTAGCACTTGAAATAGTACCTACCTTGCCAAAGCTATTCAATAAATCACCTATGGTCACAGGAAAAAGGCCAGTACAGTTTTTGATACCGACAATGACTACAATGATGATGTTGCTGTTGCTGATGATGATAACAAATATATTAATGAGGAGGGTAAGAAGGAAGAGAAAGCCAGGGAAGAAGAGTGTGGTGGCTTGAGAATATGCTCAAGGTGTATTGCATGTGGGAGTTACATAATGTCATTGTAAATACTGAATTAGTAGTTCTGAGCGAGCGATTGCTCCTAGGGGACATGCATATTTAAGTCCCTGTGAATCTCTGGTCACAACAATCTCTGTCACCCAATTCATAAGTAGCATTGTTTTACTTATGTTTCTGTTTAAAGACACATTATTTAAAAGATATATTTTTTTTTTCTTTAATATTTAACTCACACCAAATAGGACTATAACTCATGGCTGAATGAAGCTTATGTAACACACATATTTTATGGTGGCATAGTGCCTAAGGCATTCGACTGCTAACCAGAAGGCTGGTGGTTCAAACCCAGAAGCCACTCCTCAGAAGGAAGATTGAGCAATCTACTTGCATACTGATACCACCTCAGAAACCCAAGGAGGTGTCGCTATGAGTTGGATCCAACTCAACATCACTGGGTTTGTTTGCTTGTTTGTTTTTCTTAATGCATTTTATTGAAATATAATTTATGCACAGTGACACACAAAAAACTAAAGTGACAAGGGTCAATGCATTTTTTTTTTTTTTTGCAGTGTACCCTCTCCTTCCCTCCCACTCCTAGAAACCAATAAAGAAAGTTTCCTTCCATATATAAACCTTTCCTTGTCCCTCCACAACAACGAACTAATACTATGTTTGTCTTTCTGTGATTGACTTATTGTCCTCTAAGTTCACCCATATTATGTGGTGCTTTGCAGACTCTATATTATTCTTTAGTGCTGCATAGCATTCCATTGTGTGTATGCACCATAGTTTGGTCATCCACTCTTCTGCTGATGGGCACATAGGTTGTTTCCATATTTTTGCTATTGTAAATAGTGCTACAATGAATATGGGTGTGTGTATATCTGTTCCGATCCTGGCTCTCACCTCTCTAGGATATATACCTAGTAATGGGATTTCTGGGTCAAATGGTATCTCCAATTTCAGCTTTCTAAGGAATTGCCATACTGCTTTCCACAGTGGTTTTATCGCTTCACTGTCCCACCAGTAGTGTATGAGAGTCCCAATCTCTCCATATCCCCACCAGCATTTGTTATTTTCTGTCTCGTTGAACTTTGCCATCAGTGCTGGGGTGAGACAATATCTCATTATTGTTTTGATTTGCATCTCTCTGATGGCTAATGATCATGAGCATTTCTTCATGTATTTGCTGGCTACCTGTATATCCTCTTGGTGAAGTGTCTATTCATGTCTTCTGTCCAGTTTTCAATTCGATTGTTAATTCCTTTGATGTTGAGGCATTGAAGTTTTCTATAAATCTTAGAGATAAGTCCCTTGCTAGATAGGTAATTATCAGCAAATATGAATTCGTTGCTATCATTTTTGTTATGTGCTTTTTTGTGGTGTTGATTTCTTTGTTCCATATAATTTTCTATGCTGAGCTCATTTTGTTTATGAATCATGTTATCACTTCCTTCATTGCTATTGCTTTAGTATTTGCTAAATATTTGTGCTGGTCTTCTTTTTTATTTTGATGTGAAGGTTTATCATTTTTCTTTGAGGTTACCCTGTGATTTAGAGTTTTCTTCCCAAGTTTAGAACAGTCCATTCTATCTTGTAATTGCCTTGACTTCCCTACCATTTAGAAGTTCTTTAACTACATAGTTTTCCCCCTCTTTTTGGTTTGTAGTTGTCCTCATTTGTCAATTGATGTCTCTGGTTCCCAGTTTACAATCTTGTAGGCTTATTTACTTTGGATATTCCATAGCTGGTTTGGTTTCTAGGTTATGTCATCTTGTGTATTAATGGTTGGTTTTTGTTTGCTCTTGCTAATTTTCTGTCCAAAGTGCTCCCTTTGGCATCTGTTGTAAGGTAGGTCTGGTTTTAACAGATTCCCTTAATTTCTGCTTATCTGGAGATATTCTAATTTCACCATCATATTTGAGGGACAATTTTGCTAGGTATATAATTCTTGGTTGGAAATTTCTCTCTTTCATGGTTTTATATATACAATCCCATTGTCTTCTTGCCTGCATGGTTTCTGCCGAGAAATCTGAGCTTAGTCTTATTGGTTGCCCCTTATAGGTAACTTTTGACCTTTCCCATCCTGCTTTCATGATTCTTTGTTTTTGGTTTTGGTGAGTTTGATGATGATATATCTTGGTGAATTTCTTTTGGTGTCTATCCTGTTTGGGGTTCATTGGACTTCCTAAATGGATATATTCTCATCCTTCATCATACCAGGAAACTTCTCTTCCAACAAAACTTGGACAATTTTCTCTGTGGTTTTATTTGTTTCTTTGTGCTCTGGAATTCTGATTACACATAGGTTATTCCTTTCAATTGTATCCTAAATGAACCTTAGGCTGTCTTCATTTTGTTTTGATCTTTTATCTGATTGATCCCTTTCCAAAGAAGTATTCAGGTATTTGTCTTCAATCTCACTATTTCTGTCTTCCATTGATTCAATTCTACTCTTTTGTCCATTCAATGTCTTATCTATTTCTGAAAATTTAGTATTAATCTTCTGGATTTCTGTGTGTCAATTTTGTATCATTTCTAATTTTTCATTTATTTTGTCATTTTGTTCTTGTATGTCTTTCAAAATTGCTGTAGGGTTTTCTCTGTGTTTTCCTCAATTTTGTCAGTGTTTCCCTGATCTACCTCTCAATTCATTGAAGATACCTAAATATAATTGTTTTGAATTCAGGGGTGTGTTTTGGGTCTGTATCTTGGTTCCTTCTTTCTCCTGCTTTATCTTGCTTCTTTGTGTGGACTATGAGGCTCTGTTGTCTCTGAGGCATTGTGACATTTTTGTATTTATATTTAACTGGTGATTGTATGTTTGAGTGACTTGCTCATGATTTTCATTTTCTTTGTTTTGTTTATATGTTATCTACACAAGCAGGGTACTGTGCCGTGTGTGTTCCTCTATTCACTAGTTGACAGCACCTATACACACATCACCTGTCTTCTTTCCTGTTGTCAACTTCTTGTAGGTAATCTGAATGAGACTGTTGTCACTTTAAAATTCAAAATGGCTGTCACTTGTAAAGATTCAAAATGGCTGCACCCTCAGTCACTTTAAATATTCAAAATGGCCACCACTTGTAAACATTCAAAATGGCTACTCCCTCAGTCACTTTAAATATCCAACATGGCTGTCACATGTAAACAGTCAAAATGGCTGCACCTTCAGGACAACAGAAAGTCCACAACTCAGGTTGTCTCCCTCCTTGCTGTTTCTCTTCCTAGTCATAGGCCACCACTGCAGTAGTCCCTGCAGCCCTTGGTGACCAGGGTTGATCTTTAGGTCAATTCTCAGGTCTCAACAACACTTGGAAATATTCAGGCTGTTGGTCCCATTAGAGTAGCTGACAGTCTGCAGGTCTGATCATCTCCATAATCATTGTTTTTGTTCAGATTTTCCCACTAGTTGGTGCCAGATCCACTTCTGTGTAGTTCCTTTCAAAGCTCAGGGCTCCAAGATTATCTTCTGTATCTCTGTCAACTGGTTTCTCTTTTCTTTGTTGAAGAGGGTCTGTGTCTCTTGTCTGCTTTCTTACTGGAAGTGTTTTTTGTTTGTTTGTTTGTTTGCTTTTTAAGGCAAAGTGCAGCCTCCTTTCATTTAGGTTGTTAACAGTCTGCTTTGGGACCATTTTAAATAGCCGAAGAACCAATAAAAAACACAAAAATGCAAAAAAAGTAGCACTGAATAGACCAAAAAGATACTTTCTTACTGTATGAGAGTTAAAATAAGAAGGCAGAGCTTTTCTTTATTTTATCTCAGCTGATAATTTTTTTTTTTTTTTTTTTTGACATTCTGCACATATCTTCAAGTGGTAGTGAGAATATTTAAGTATTGACTATGGGGTAATAACTTTTAGCAAGTAGATGAATTTGCAAATATGAAATATGAATAAGGAGAATCACTATATTCAAAAATGTAATTTAATTTTCCTTCTCTCATGTGAACTGGACTTAGTGACTCTCTTCTAATGAATAGAATATGGTAGTAGAGATGATATGTCACTTCTGAAAGTAAGTCATAAAAGGCATTGTAGCTTCTGCCTTTATTTTCCTTGAATCACCCACTGTTGTGTAAGCCAGCTACCATACCATGTGGACCCTTAAACAACTTTATGAAGAAGAGCATGTTGCCAAGAATTAATACCTCTGGCTAATAGCCAGTAATGAACTGAGAACTCTTATAATCTTTGCTGCATATTGATTGCAACCTCATCAGAGATCTTCAGTTGTAACTATCCAGCTAAGCTACTTCAAAATTTGGATACACAGAACCAGTATATAACAAATATTTAAGTCACTACATCTTATTGTAATTTGTATGTTGCAATAGCTAATACAGAGAGTTTGTATAATTTGCCTATATTTATATAGCCACTGAGTTGTAAAAGCAAAATTTTAAAATAGACACAGCCAACTAGCGAAGTCCTCATTCTTTACAACAAAGTGGAAAGCTCCTTGTGAAAAGTTTTGGAGAGAAGAAAAATCTCAGGTGTCAATCGTCTCTGGAATAGGCTGTTGTGAAAAATTAGTTGACAATATTATATCCTTCAATTCCCTGATCCTTTCTAAGCCATTCTCCACATTGCTTTAGGAGATGACATTCCAAAACCCAAGTTGAGTTATATTCTGAATATTCTGAATATAGATAATTTTTCATCATCATCAAGAAAATAATTAGACTGTTGCTGTCATTTTTGATATGTGCTTTTTCTTGGTGTCGATTTCTTTGTTCCATATAATTTTCTATGCTGAGCTCATTTTGTTTATGCATTGAGTTATCACTTCCTTTGTTGCTATTGTTTTAGTATTTGCTAAATATTTGTGCTGGTCTTCTTTTTTATTTTGATGTATTCTCCATTGTCTTGGGTGTTTATTCCCAATCTTTTTCCTTTTTTCCCTACCATCAGTAATTTTTTTTAACTTTTTTAATGTAATTCATACTTTAAAAAAGAAAATATTGTGCTTTGAGTGCAAATTTACAGGGCAAATTTGTTTTACATTCAAAAGTTCGTGCAAATTTTATTTCATACCCAATCACCATCCCCAACCATAACCAATTTTCTACGCCTCCTGTTCCTGTGACTCTATGTGTCCTTGTTAACTGTGCATTCTTGTCTGTCCAGCTTTCCTTCTATGTGAATGTTATCCCACTGATGTCTCATAGCTGATTGTTCTAGGCGCACCTCTCCCTAAAGTAGGTGTTATGCATGTATATCTTTCTACTGTTGGGCTGAGAGCCAATCCATGGGAGTGAATCCATTTCTAGGCCAGAAGGGTAACCTGGAGCCATAGTCTTGGGGGTTCCACCAGACTCTATATGACCAGTAATTCTGGTCATTTTTGTGTTTTTGAATTTTGTTCCACATTTTTCCTTCCACTCTATCCAGGATCTCCAGTTTTGATCCCTTTCCAAGTGGTTGGCATTGGTAGCCAGAAACCATCTAGTTCTTCTGGTCTCAGGGTCATGAAGGCTGAGGTCTTTGTGGTCCATCTTATCCTTGAACTAATTGTTTTCAGGTACCTTTGACTTTCTTCACTCTTCTTTGATTCAGATGAGAGGAGACAAATAGTTGCATCTTAGATGGGTGCTCAAAAGGTTTTAAGACCCCAGTCACTGCTCACCAAAGTAGGAGGAGACAAATAGTTGCATCTTAGATGGGTGCTCAAAAGGTTTTAAGACCCCAGTCACTGCTCACCAAAGTAGGTTGTAGAACACTATTTTTATGTACTATGTTGTGACAAGTGAGCATGCTGTCCCCTGAGACTACAGTCATGAGTCGTCAGGCCCAGTGATTCTTTCTCCCAAGATCTTTAGTTGTCTCTAAGAAGTTGCTCCAACTCTGTCTTCTGTTGCTTTTGTAATGTGTGTGGCTAATTTTGTAGCACAAGTGCATGTGTAAGATTATCTTCAGCCAAATCTACCCTGGGTCTAGGGTATATTCCTGTTCACCAACCCTCACCTAATCTTCTCACCTGTCTATGCATTTATCCATAACCAGTGTTTGGTGTTAGTGGTAATGTAGTATTGTGCATGTACTAGTATTTGCCTCCGTTGTCTATATTTTATGTTTTCAGTGTCCTTCCTTTCATCTCCTTGGTGTAACGTCACCCATTTGCCTTCCTCCCTGTGTTTCTCATTTCCATTCCTCCTTCTTTCCCAATGCTTTCTGCCTTCTGAATTTTGTCCTTGGGCAAATACTGCCCTTTTAATCTCAAATGATTGATTGTTCTAAAGAGTGCACATTTCCCTAGTGTTATTGTTCACCTTGTAGACCTGTCTATTTAGCTGAAAATTGATCTCTGCAATCTTTTCTATTACTTTTGTTTTGTTGTTGTTGTTGTTGTTTTGGGTAGTGATAGTGGTGATATTATTTTAATTAATTAATTTTTTTCCCTGAGGAATAAATATTTCT
>NW_006922191.1:434225-434972 GCF_000298275.1 Orycteropus afer afer | reverse complement strand
ATTTAGCTGAAAATTGATCTCTGCAATCTTTTCTATTACTTTTGTTTTGTTGTTGTTGTTGTTGTTTTGGGTAGTGATAGTGGTGATATTATTTTTATACTTGCTTTACATTTAGTCATTAAACTGTATATATGTGATACACATTTCTCAGTGTGTCTTATATTTTTTTTTTTTTTTTTTTTTTTTACTTAGCCCATTAATATGATATATGTAATTCTGAAACATCAAGTCATATATCTCACTCAATCTCATAACTGACAAAAATACACAAGTATTTTTCACTTGTCTAAAAAGTAAAGGAATTAAAATGCTTCAACATGGCATGAAAATTGCATTACCATTTGGCTCTGATCTTCCTATTTTGAGTCATCTTCAAGTCTTTTAAAATCCCCAACAGCCCCTCTAAATCACCATTTCCTGAAATGCCTTTTTCCAGTCATACAGAACATTGTTCTTATCTTTCACACTTCCATGTCCTTGCCTATCTTGCCCTTTTTATAAGAAATACACCTTCTGTATAATTAACAGGTTTGTTATCTTCTGAGGTTCTTTTCAAGGTCCTTCCCAAATCTGATAAATCCCTTTAGTTCCCTACACATACTTACTCAGTAGGTCTTCTGTTTCCTACCAGAGTTTATTCATGACATTAATCTAGCATAGTGTTTAAGCATAGGTACTGAAACAAGGCGGGCTTGTGCTTACTCACTGATCTGCACTGAACACTTTCCCTTGTTACCCTCCCGAGAG
>NW_006922191.1:420907-430843 GCF_000298275.1 Orycteropus afer afer | reverse complement strand
GGCACTTAACAACAACAACAAAGTGTTCCCCTATGTTCCAATTATTTCTGTTTGTCTCCAGATTAAGAGTTGGAGCTACTCTTTTCCTAAACTCTTACAGAGTCTAGTTTGGCACACAGGGTTTTTTTTTTGTTTGTTTGTTTGTTTTGTTTTGCTGATGAATGAATTTCCCTTATCAACTGGCATCACCACACCACTTTTCCAAATGCCCCAAGGCCTCCCAATCAGGTACCTTCAGATTAATTAGTGTTTCTATGTTGTAAATTCATAGTTAACCCTGTGGGACAGAGTAGAACTGCCCCCACAGAGTTTTCTAGGCTGTAATCTTTACCTGAGCAGATGGCTGGTTCTTTCTCCTGTGAATCCAGTGGATAAGTTAGAATGGCCAACTTTTGGTTAGCTGCTGAGAGCTAACCATTGCACCACCAGGATTGCACCTGGACTCTATATTAAAATTTAGGAAATCATCACTCTTTATTTTGGACTGTCTGAGACTTTGCTTTATTCTACTTCCAGAGCACATCCTTTGATATGAAAATGGTGTGTTCCCATGTTGGTAAGAGAATTCAGTGACCATGCATAATGGAAAAGGTGGGTCAACTGGTTGTTTTTAATAAAGCAGTAGCACCTCTAAGACTTTCAACTGTTTTCTTTATAAAGTATCCTCAGCCTGTCACTTACAATTTCCGTTTTCATTATAAATCAGCAGCAAAATGTGCTGACTGCTTGTGTTGCAGTAAAACACAGCTGTTTCCATTTGCTCTCCCATCAGTTTCATTCTCACATCATTCTGCAGTGGAATTGAATTGAATCATTTCATTTCTAGTACAAGGAGTGTTTCTGCAGTTTAGTGGCAGGCAGACCTTAATTGTTAATTTTACATTTTTTTTAGTTTCTCAGTAGACTTGAATAGGGACTTTAGTTTTCAACTAAGGCATTTATAATAAGGACAGGGGTAGCCTTCAGTACAAGTAATACGGACATCTTTCCTCACCTAATCTCCACAAGAAATTTAAAAAAAAAAAAATTGCTTAG
Source organism: Orycteropus afer afer (assembly GCF_000298275.1). NCBI lineage: Eukaryota > Metazoa > Chordata > Mammalia > Tubulidentata > Orycteropodidae > Orycteropus > Orycteropus afer. The sequence continues at coordinate 429,808 of NW_006922191.1, read as the reverse complement.
CTTAGAATTTCAACATATGCTAATATCCTTTAAATTATAGGTAATTGTGGAAAGGAAGAAGAGTTTCCAAGATTTCTCAAAAATAGAGCTTACATATATGTATTGCACAAAGCTGGAAAGACAAGGATTAAATCTGTATTGTAATCCTATAATTTCCAATAAAAGACTTGGCTATTACTATGTAGTAATGATAACTATTGTGTGCATAGTGTTGCACATTTTTCAAATACTTGAAAACATATTATCACAATTAAAGTGTTCAATTATTAAGCAAGCTGGTCAACTGTTATTAACACTGTTTTATATACTGATGAAAGTGAGAAATAGATTATTAATATTTTTTTAAAAGTAATACAATCCAGTGTCTGGAACATGGAAGGTGCTTTGTTCAGTGAATTAATGCAGGAATGCATCTAGTGAATTAAAAAATAAGTTTCAAAGCTGGAATTCCAACCCACATGCTGTGCTCCTTTTCAAAAGGCCCTTGTTGCCTACTCTTGTTTACATATTGATTTTAGATTACATACAAAGTAACATAAAAAGTTTTAGTAAAATACAAAGTTGGTTACTTTGTGTAAAGCATCACTGATATGCTGTATAGTTCCTTTACCTGGTTATCTGTTTTGACCTTGAAGTTATTAAGTTCTATAGCATCACTCTTTACTTCTACATTTTTTCCATTCACTTTAGCTGTTGTTGTTGTTGTTGTTATGTGCCGTCGAGTCAAACCCAACTCATAGCGACCCCTCCTTGGGTTTCCGAGGCAGTATCACTACGGAAGTAGGATTGCCCAACCTTCCTTCCGAGGAGTGGCTGGTGGGTTTGAACCGCCAGCCGTCTGGTTAGCAGGCAAGTGTCTTAGCCACTATGCTACGTGAAAGTACAAGTTTCATAGTCTTTTCTGACATGTATTTTATTCCTTTCTTTCTTTCCTGTCCTTGTAATAAATTTTTGCTTTCTCCATGGATGATATCCTTGATGCCAAATGGAAGAAATAATAAGTAAAATTACTGAGGAGAATATTTCAAAAGGTGGATCTTGTAGACAAAATAAAGGATTAAAATTATATGTGCAAAGACCTCGAGTCTGAAAACCAAAAGGGAAGAACATGCTCAGCATTTCTCAAGCTGAAAGAACTGAAGAAAAACTGCAAACCTTGAGTTGTAATACTGAACAGTGCTATGGGAAAATTACTGAATGAGACAGAAGTATTAAAAGCAGATGAACAGAATACACCTGGTCGCTATACCAAAGAAAATGAGCAATGTTCCACCATTTCAGGAGGTAGCATATGCTCAAAAACTGATGGCAGTGAACGATTAAATCAAAGCTGCACAGAAGGGAATTAGTGAAAAAGAAAGCTCTGGGAATTGACATAATATCAAATGAAATGTTTTGATAAACGGATGCAATGCTGGAAGTGCTCAGTCACATATGCCAAGAAATTTGGAAGGCAGCTACCTGGCCAACAAACTGGAAAAGATCCATATATGTGCCCATTCCAAAGAAAGGTGAGCCAGTAGAATGTAAAAATTATCAAACACTGCCCTTAATATCACATGCAAATGAAATGTTTCTGATGGTAATTCAACAACGATTGCATCAGTACATTGACACAGAACTGTCAGAAATTCTGCCAGAAGAGGATTTGAGATATTTGCTGATGTCAGATGGATCTTGGCTGAAAGCAAAGAATATCAGAAAGGTGTTTATCTGTGTCTTATTGACTATGCAAAGAACTTCAACTTGTGGATCAAAACAAATTATAGATAACATTGTCAAGAATGGGAATTCCAGAACACTTAATTATGCTCATGAAGAACCTGTATATAGACAAGAGGCAGTCTTCGAAGGGGATAGTGTGTGGTTTAAAATCAAGAAATACATGTGTTAGGGTTGTACTCTTTCACCATACTTACTCAATCTATATACTGAGCAAATAATCCAAGAAGCTGGAGTATATGAAGAAGAATGTGGCCTCAGGATTGGAGGAAGCCTCATTACCAACCTGTAGTATGCAGATGACCTAATTTTGCTTACTAAAAGAGAAGAGGACTCAAAACACTTATTAAGGAAAATCAAAGACAAGACTATAGCCTTCAATATGGATCATATCTCTACATAAAAAAAAAAAAAAAAGTCCTCAAAACAGGACCAATAAGCAACATCATGACAAATGGAGAAAATTTTGAATTTGTCATTGATTTTGTTTTACTTGGATCATAATCAGTGACCATGGAAGTAGCAGTCAAGAAATCAAATGACATATTGCTTTGGGAAAATCTGCTGCAAAAGACCTCTTGAAAGTTTTAAAAGGGAAAGATATCATTTAGAGGTCTACAGCACACCTGATCCAAGCTTTCGTATTTTCATTCATCTCATACACTTGCAAAATATGGACAATGAATAAGGAAGAACAATAATAATTGATGTCTTTGAATTATTGTGTTGATGAAGAATAAAAAATATACCTTGGACTGACTGAAGAATAATCAAATCTACCATGGGAAAAGTACAGTTAGAATTCTGTACTTAGAAGGGAGGAAGGCAAGACTTTATCTCAAGCACTTTGGACATGTAATCAGGAAAGATCAATCCCTGGAGAGGTGCACCAAGATTGGTAAAGCGGAGGGTCAGAAAAAAAAAAAAAAAAAAGAAGAAGAAGATCATCAATGAAGTAGTTTGGCAAGTGGCTGCAGCAATGGGCTCAAACGTAGCGATGACAGGAGCCTAAGCAGGATTGGGCAGTGTTTCATTCTGTTATATGTACACTTGTTGTGAGTTAACACTGACTCAACAGCACTTAACAATGACTTAACAGGACTATGAGTCAGAATAAACTCAATGGCACAGAACAACGATAACATCATAACATGTTCATCTAAACCCCTAGCAGCAGATAAAAGACTTGCCACTTATTCATGGATGCCCTTGATCTTACACTTGCTCAAAGCATAACAAGTGGCATACCCTCTCAGGTGTTGACAAATGGTAGCAGAATAAGGAAGTTTGACATGAGGCATGCATTATTTCCACTTCTAGGTAAAACAAAATTTGGTTGAAATCTCTGGGTAAACAGGATTTGACTCTTTTAAATATTAAAGAGATAGCTAGTGAACACTTTAATTTTATTACATTTTTGTATTGTGTATTACATAATGCTGTACAGAGGAATTCCTTAGCCTCCTTACTCATCCTACTCAGAGAAGTGTCCTTTGCTTGGACAATATTGCTCAGAGACTATTGAATTTTGACTCCTTCTACTTTTTTCTCCTTATCCTCCTTTGGCTTTTCACTCATATTATTCCTTATACTAAAGAGTTATTGTACTCTTTGTAATTCTTTTTTCTTCCACAATACAATTGTAAGGCAAATCAGCAAAAGGTCAATTGCTCATTGTACAAATCAAAATCAACAAAAAATTCAGAACCCTCTTTTGGAGATCAAAGAATGCAAAGTCTCCTTAAATTTGGAAAGAAAAGAGATGTGTGTAGTCTGTCTCAAAATGAGAAAATCAAAATCTCTTTCTTCTGCCAACAAATGGACCAAATGATTTCTTCTAGTAAATCAAACGAGGAAAAAAAAAAAAAAAAAGATATTTTTCCCAAAAGTTTAACAGTCTTGTCTTATCAAACTATCTGTAGTTTAATAAGTACCAGATTTTTTTTTTTTTTTTTTTTTTTTAATGTTCAGCTAATGCAATGCTAACAGCAAATTTATAAACAGGTCATCATTATCTTCAAGATGAAACTTAAGTTCCTAGAGGATAATTTCTTTGCCCAGTATCTGGACAAACTACTGCTCAATTTCAGGTCTGCTTTGTCCAAAGCTTGTGTTATTCCAGTGAAAGAAATACAACCCTCAAACAAAAGGGGTTAGGTGGGGCCCACAAGAAAAGCATAACTAGAATGAGGTCAACATTTCTTTGTTCTATGTCAAATGCAACAGTCTGTCCTTTCTCTAATGCTTTTTTACTCTCAATTTGTTTCGGGGTCTGGGTCAATGGAACGGGAGGGTAAGTATCTTAAAGGCTATTCTGAGTACTTAAATCACAGTAGTTATTGCACCTAAAACTGCTCCATGTTTAGGACAAACAATATGTTAATAACCTGAATTACTTCCATAGTTGGCATATTTTTCCACTTCATTCTGTATGCATGGAACAAATAAAGAGGTACTAATAGTCTTAAGAAATCTCAAATGGTGTAACAACAATTAGTTGCTATCATAAAGCTCCTTAAAATTCACAGCATCTGGGAAAAAGATATGTTAGTTAAATGGAACTCTGTCTGCAAAAAAGGACATTATATGTGAATTTTCTCCTGATCTATCTATCTATTTATTTATTTAAGTATTCAATGTACATGTTGTCATTAGGGATACTGCTTGACAGATGATTCTGTCACTAAGAAAAAAGACAATCTTTTTTTGTTTTCAGCTATCTTAAGAGAAATCAGAAAACTCCTTGCAAATAATGGGGATTTATCTGAAATAAGATCTACTTGAGACCCATTAATATGTTTTGAGATAAAGTTCTTTCTTTTCTTATCCTAAATTGCACAGCAATAGAGGTTTAAAGGACATGCTATTTATTTGCAAATAGTATATCCCCCCAATGAGTTGGGAGTAATCTGAACAGGAAAAAAAAACAGTGTTAATGGCTTAGAAAGAATGTCAAAATGGTAAACTGACTTTATTATTCACTTTCTATCTTATGTGAATTGGATACTGTGATGATTGCAGAGAAATTAAAGCTTTAATAATCATTAATAGTGCTTTTCTCCCCCCCCACTTCCAGCAGGTACTGAAATCTGCTTCTCCATGCTATTTGTAGGGATATTTTAGCATATGTGAAACTGTAAAAGTGAATCAAGGACAAAATACATCAAAATAAAGTGATTGTTGACTACTGAACTTGAATGGAACTAACTATTGAACTCATTTACTTTTTTTCACATTTTAAGTTTGATTATAGTTTGAAAATTAATTGTAAAAAGGGTGTACTGGAATTGAGGAGTAATATTCTCAAGTGTCTCTCACATCATATTTACTTCCCTCTCAAGTAAATGGATATTTTTCTCTCATTTTTCTTAATGAAAATTTAATTTGGAATTCAAAGTGCTTTCAATGGCCCACTTAAAATAGTCTTTCACTTGAAAAGAAGAAAAAAATAATTAAAATTTTCTTTTCTACTTTACTTGCTTTTTGTCAGTTGTTGTAGTGTGCCCTGGAGTTGGACTCATAATGACCCCTCTTTGGGTTTCCAAGGCGATATCACTATGGAAGTAGATTGTCCAACCTTCCTGCTGAGGAGTGGCTGGTGGGTTTGAAGCACCAGCCTTCTGGTTAGCAATCAAGTTCCTTAAGCACTATGCTACCAGAGCTCCTTTTTTTTTTTTTTTTTTTGTGGGTAGGAAGGAGAGAATTGTCCATCAATTCCCTCTGTCAAAATAGAAAATTTTCCACATTAATATAAAACAATTAAGCAAGAAAATATTACCTCTACTGCTATAACAACAGCTGTTACTACTATTATAAAATAACATTAAGGTGACTACTTTGTTTTAGGCCTTGTACTAAGTTATTTTACATGGGCTACTTCCGTTCCTACTTAGCTCTACAGTTTTCTATCACAGCCTAGCAATAATTTACATATGTGACTGGTCATATAAGGAAATAATACTTGACAAATGTTTTATGAAACTTCCACTTAATTAAATATAAAGTACATTTTAAATTTCATTTAAAAAAATTAAATAAGTAAAGTTAAAAATTCAATGAGTTTGGAAAAGTGTATATTAAAAATCTGGGGATAAATAACAAAACTAAAATAAAGTGTAATCTGGGCAATGTTGATATAACATTAAAAAGGTAGTGCAGGTGGAGAGAATTAGCTAAATTTTGGAATATATTTTTATCTGTGTGGTATGATTTTAAAGGATAATGATACAATCGTTCAATATCCGAAATAAAAAGACATAACTCATTTTATTACTTTATAAAACAAGAACTCCAGTGACCAAAGACCAGATGAGTGTGGGGTGACATCAAGAACACTATACATGAAGAAAACAAACAGTCATTAAAAAGATGGGGAAAAAAAAAAAGATCAAAATGGATGTCAGAAGAGACTCAGAAGCTTGCTCTTGAACATAGAACAGCTAAGGTATATAGGAGAAATAATGAAGTAAAAGAGCAGAACAGACAGTTTCAAAGGGCACCTTGAAAGGACAAAATAGTACTATAATCAAATAGGCAAAGACTTGGAATTAGAAAATCAAAGGGAAGGAATATATTTGGCATTTCTCAAGCTGAAAGAACAGTTGAAAAAAAAATCAAGCTTCTAGTTTCCGTATTGAAGGATTCTGTGGGAAAACATTGAATGATGTAGGGAGCATCAAAAGAAGATGGATGGAATACACAGAGTCACCATACTAAAAAAAATTGGTTGTTTTTCAACCCTTTTAGGCAGTATGATCAAGAGCAGATGGTAATGAAAGAATAGCCCAAGCTGCATTTAGAACATCACCAAACAACAAGCTCCAGGAATTAATGGAATACCCATGAAGAAATTTCAATAAACACATGCAGTGCTGGAGGTACTCACCAACTTATGCCATGAAATTTGGAAAATAGCTGCCTGGCCAGCTGATTGGAAGAGGTCCATATTTGTGCCCATTCCAAGGAAAAGTGAGCCAACAAAATGAGGATATTATTGAACAATATAATTAACATCATTTTGCTGAAATTAATTCAAAAACAGTTAGAGAAGTACATCTATAGGGAACTGCTAGGAATTCAAGACAAATTAAGAACAGAGCATGGAACAAAGGATATCATTGCTGATATCAGATGAACTTTGGTTGAAAGCAAAGAATACCACAAAGATGTTTTCCAGTACTTTATTGACCATGTAAAGGCATTGAGCTATGTGAATCACAACAAATTATGGGTAAACTTTCAAAGAGTGGGAATTTCAGAACACTTAACTGTGCTCAGGAGAAACCTGTACATAGATCAAGACACATTTGCTCAAACAGAACAGAGATATTGCATGAGTTAAATCAGGAAATGTGTCCATCATGGTAGTAACATCTCACCATACTTATTCAATCTCTATGCTGAGCAAATAAGCCAACAAGCTGGTCTATGTGAAGAAGAACACGGCATCAGGATTTGAGGAAGATTCATTAACAAACTCTGATATGCAGGCACAACCTTGCTTGCTGAATGTGGGGAAGAGTCAAACATTTACTGATGGAAATAAATAATGACCACTCAACCAAGAAACAAGATCATGATAAATGGAGAAAAGACTGAACTTGTCAAATCTTTCATTTTACTTGGATTTGCAATCAATGCTTATGGAAGTGCAGTCAAGAAATCAAACATATTGCATTGGGCAGATCTGCTGAACAAGACCTCTTCAATGTGCTGAAGAGCAAAAATATCTCTTTGAAGACTGAACTGAACTGAATTCACTGCCATCGATTCGGATCCAACTCATAGAGATGCCTCCTTGGTTTTCCGAAGCAGTATCACAAGGGAGGTAGATTGCCCAACCTTCCTTCCAAGGAGTGGCTGGTGGGTTTGAGCCGCCAGCCTTCTGGTTAGCAGTCAAATGCCTTAGGCACTACACCAGAAGACTAAGTTGTGCCTAATGCAAGCTATGGTATTTTCAATAGCTTCATATGCATGTGACTGCCAGAAGAACTAACACATCTGTCCTGGAAGAAGTGCAACTGGAATGCTTCTTGGAAGTGAGAATGGATAACATTTCAGTGGAGTATATCATACTTGGTAAAGTGGAGCCTCAGTGAAAAAGAGGAAGGCCCTCAACAAGATGGATTGACACAGTGGCTCCAATAGTGGGCTCAGATATAGAAAGGATTGTGAGGCTAGCTCAGGACTGGGCCATGTTTCATTCCATTGTACATAGGGTCACTATGAGTTGGAGCCACCTAGACAGCATCTAACAATAACAACAATGCATTGGGGAAAATTTGGTATAAAAGACATTTTGTAAAGTTTTAAAAAAACAAAGACATAGAGAGGTGCACTAGAGGTACAGACAACAAAGATAAACATTTTTACATATACAATAGTGCATATCAGTAATAACAATCATTAGTCTATGTGCAGATACCTAGATAGAGATGTCATGTCTAGGCAAAAGGGAATATTCCCATGACCATATACAAGGTTGGCAGACAATATTTCTATATATGTATTTGTATGTGCTGTGAGAACGTCCATATAAATAGAACTAAGAATAGATTGATAAAGGGACAGAATTATGACAACTTCTTAGCTACAGAAAACTATCCTGAGGGAACGAGTTGTTGGACCTACAGGCTTGGAACCATGGTCACGGGAGATATCAAGCTAAATTGACATAATATATATACTACAAAAAATATTGCTCTACATCCTTCATTGTTGAATAGTAATTAGGGTCTTAAAAGCTTGCAAGTGGCTATCTAGATGCAACAATTGGTCTTTCCTCATCTGGAGCAAAGAAGAATGAAAGAAAACCAAAGACACGTGGAAACAATTAGTCCAAGGGACTAGTGAACCATGTGAACCTCAGCCTATATGACCATGAGACCAGAAGAACTAGATGGTATCTGACTACCACTCTCAATTACTAGGAAAGGGGTCAGTGCAGGAGACTCTGGATAGAGTGGGAGAAAAATGTGGGGAAAAAAATTTCAAAATCATAAAAAAGACCAGGCTTATTGGTCTGATTGAGACTGGTGAAATCCACAAGACTATGGTCCCTAGTAGGAGCTCTGGTAGCATAGTGCCTAAGGCACTTGACTGCTAACCAGAAGGCTGGCGGTTCAAACCCACCAGCCACTCCTTGGAATTAATGGAAAAAAAAAAAAAAAAAAGACAAGA
>NW_006922191.1:415747-419943 GCF_000298275.1 Orycteropus afer afer | reverse complement strand
TTCCTTCCGAGGAGTGGCTGGTGGGTTTGAACCGCCAGCCTTCTGGTTAGCAGTCAAGTGCCTTAGCCACTATGCTACCAGAGCTCCCATGAAGGTAGTTAGTACCAGACAAAGATTATTTTTTGTTATAATAAGGCTGCCATGGTAGGAGCTGACTTAAATGGCATCTAACAACAACAACATGGCCGTAAGACACATTTTCTCAGAGCAGAGAAAATGGCTTATTTTATATAGAATTTTGGGAAGAATGAAGTTTAGGGATTGACGAACTTTCCTATTAGAGGTATAGATCAGTTGATATCATTTGTAGCAGTATGGTTACTCGATTGCCCTGAGACTGTTTTTGACTTATTGCCTCTCACACATATTTATTGGAGTTAATTTGTTGCTCTTTGGTTTAGAAACAAAAGGCTGAAGCCATTTGGTTGGATAAACTATGAGTTTACTGTGTAGAGTTGCCATTCATCCACTGAAAAGTTTGAATCACTCAGGATTTAACCAGAAAAGCAGACACTTTTAGGTAGGTAGGTAGGTAAGTAGGTAAGTAGGTAGGTAGATAGAAGGATGGATGGATAGATTGATAAATTGATTGATAGATAGAAAGAGAAAAAGAAAGAAGAATTGATGCATTCAAACTATAAAACAAAAACCAAACCAAACCCACTGCCAGTGAGTGGATTCCAACTCATAGTGATCCCCACTGGGTTTCCAAGGCAGTAAATCATTACGGAAGTAGATTGCCCAGTGTGCCTTCCACAGAGTGGCTGATGAGTTTGAACCATCAACCTTCTTGTTAGCAGTCAAATGCGTTAGACACTGTGCTACCAGAGCTCCTCTATAGTGTTGTGAAAAATATTGAATATGCTATGGACTTCCAAAAGAATGAACAAATGCGTCTTAGAAGAAATACAACCAGGATGGTCCTTAGAAGCAAGGATAGCAAGACATAGATTGGCTTACTTTGGACATGTCATCAGAAAGGATCAGTTGCAAGAAAAGAACATTATGGTTGGTAAAGGGCTAACAAAAACAATGGAAAAACTCGTTGAGATGGATTGATACAATAGCTGCAACAATGGACTCAAACATATCAATGACATGAAGATGACAGAGTACAGGAAAGTTCCATTGTGCTATATGCAAGGTTACCATATGTTGCAGTAGATTCAATAGTGATTGAAAACAACAGCATAGAACCATATCCAAACTTTGCCTCCAAATAAAGTTAAAAAGTATTAAAAATGTAGACACAATCTTATTGAAAAATGTATGATTTAATCTCAATATAATTAATACCATAGTTTTGCAACCTTGAAGAAAAGTGATTCAAAACAGAAATTAGTACAACTTATGGAAAATAAGCTTATTTTATTAAAATTCAAATACATAAAGTCACTGTAATTTTATCCTTCATAAAATTATCATATTGTAATTTTACTTTTCATCAAGTATTTTAAATAAATTTTATTTTATACAGATTGTGAATTGATTCCTGATCTTTCCTTTCTTGTTTATTATATAGACTCCAACAAAGAAAGAAACAAACAAAACACTGCCATTGAATTGATTCTGACTCATAATGACCCTATAGGACAGAGTACAACTGTTTCATGGAGTTTCCAAGGTTGTAAATCTATGGAAGCAGACTGCTTCATCTTTCTCTGATTGGCTGATGGGTTTGAACGTTGACCTTTTGGTTAGCAGCCAGATGCTTTAATCATTATGCCACTAAAACTCCTCTGCTTGTCAGATTCTATAAAAGCTGCCTGAAATAGGCCTTCCCTCTATTTTTGAAGAATTTTGTTTTATAAATCATAGGAATAAGAATACAGGACATTACATCCTTCCACATTCTGCTGGTCAATGAATATGTACTAAAGTATGTAATAATACCTAAGTCATTCTTCCATTCTGAACTCAATCCAATTGTATTTGATTTTGGAAAAGAATTTTGAACATGGCCTGTTTGACTAATCAGATGATCACTTTCCCATTCTTTTCTATTTAAATGCTGAGTGACAGAGCTGTGTTTGGGAGGGCAATGATTTCATTACACCAACACAGGGAACTGCCCTTCCAGCAAAATAACAAAGCCAAGTTGGCTAAGGGAAAATATTCCCTAACACATGGAAGGAACCACAAGAGAGATGCCTGCCGACAAAACGTCACCTTAAACACAATGACTGGAACATTACAGAAATCCAATTAGCCATTTCATTAACTGAGTCTTGTCTACAGAAATGGTAAACAATGAAGACTCAGAAATATCCATTTGTCTGAAATATATGGAACTGTCAAGAATACTGTCCAATAATTTGTTCCCTCTATATTTTGGGTGATGGATATGGGGCTGGGAAGATGGAGTGACTTATTCAAAGGACATGTTTCAGATGGTTTGTCAAAACTGGGTGCATTTTCAGGAACTAAATCTACTGTTGTGGATATATTGACACAGATACTTTTAAAATCCCATTTTTCTTCATTATACAAACTACTTAGGAGCTCTGGTGGTGTAGTGGGTAAAGCATAGGACTGCTAGTTAAGAGGCTAGAGGTTTGATCTCACCAGCTACTCAGCAGGAAAAAGATGAGGGAGACTGCTTCTGTAAAGATTACAGCCTTGGAAACCCTCTGTGGCAGTTCTACTCTGTCCTATAAAATCACTATGAGTAGGTTTTATACAAACTGGTTAGGTAAATATACAGACATGGTTTATCTGACTAAAGTCATAAAAAAGATGCTCTCCCACCAAAACTGTGCCTTCGATAGCACTTATATGGGAGCGCTAGTGGCATAGTGCCTAAGACATTTAACTGCTAACCAGAAGGCTGGCAGTTCAAACTCACCAGTCATTCCTCAGAAAGAAGATTGGGCAATCTACTTCCATAGGGATACTGCCTGGGGAAGAAACCTGAGGAGTGGTTGCTTTGAGTCTGAATCGACTCGATGGCAGTGAGTTGTTTATATATACATATATATATATATACACACACACTCACATACATATAGATGTATATAGATAGATAGATAGATAGATAGATGTATATATAGATATACACTGTGTGTATTACCTGATTATATTAAAAACTCCGTGATGACAGTTATCTCACTTTACTGGCTTTTATATCCATGAATTTTAGTTAAGGACACTGTTAAAGATCAACATTTTAAAAGTAACAAAATAATGAAGGAAACAATTTGTAAAAGGAACAATGTATTTTTATCTCATAAACAGCAAAGCAGTATGAATCCAAGGAAAATAGAAATTGATGGTATCAGTAAAGTTTCGTATTTATTAAAACAAATTACCCACCCTTCAATTTAATTTCCTAGTAAAATCTTAAGAATTGCCACTGAATTTTGAGGATGATGTGATTATAGATAAAAAGCACCAAAATAGACAGCTTTCATGTGTCAGTTGACTTTATCATTTTCCTTCGGGGCTGGTCAATATATCTTCTATGGCAACTGCACAGTCCATGATCAAGCCAATTGCTACTTATTAGTTAGAATATGTGGCTGATGCTTTGTGACTTGGCCTCCTTCATTTCTTACATCAAAATGTTACATTGAGTCCCTGATGATATCTTAAGACTTTTCTCCAGTTGCCTTCAGGATGTGATTTTTAATATTTCACTGATGAAGATAGTTGCCTTGTTCTTACAAAGAGATGCATAGAGAAAAGTTAGGGGAATATTTCAGTTTTCTGTGATAAACTGATTGCTAAGTAAAGGGCAATAATAAGAAAAAAAAAGATGTACCCAAGACTTGAAGGATGCCAAAAATGGCCCTTCAAGATAACCAACACTATCAACAGAACTTTAAAGTTGTGGAAAAATCCATTATAGAGTCAAAGATATGCCAAACTAATACAATAAGGAACAGTTTGTTGATACTAATTGTGGGAAACTTATTATTTTCTACACCAACTTAATTTTCATGAGATTTCCAGGGTTATGATTACATTTTAAGTTCAGGGTGACAGGTATAATATATTTTGGTTGCTACTGTGTACTGGACTAGGAAGAAGGAAGAGGCCATCCACTTCTGAAAGAATTGGCCAGGGAAAACCTTATGAATAGCAAAGAAACACTGTTTGGTACATTACCATGCACCTTTAGGAATAGTCCGTTTAGGCTAAAAGGCTCTCAAAATAGGACTGGGAAAGAGCTGCAACATCTGAGTAAACCCAGCCTT
>NW_006922191.1:411514-413367 GCF_000298275.1 Orycteropus afer afer | reverse complement strand
ACTAACAGATCTGTCCTGGAGGAAGTGCAGCCAGAATGCTCCTTGGAAGCAAGAATGGCCAGACTTCGTCTCACCTATTTTGGTCATGTTGCAAGAAGGGACAATTCCCTGGAGAAGGATGTCATGCTTGGTAGGGTGGAGGGTCGGCGAAAGAGGGGGAGGCCTTCAAAGGGATGGCTTGATACTGTGGCTGTGATGATGGGCTCAAGTATAGCAGGGATTTTGGGGCTGGCGCGGGATCGGGCAGTGTTTCGTTCTGCTGTGCATGGGGTCGCTATGAGTCGGGAACAACTCGACGGCACTTAACAACAACAACAACAACAACTGTGTACTGTCAACAACTATAAAATAGGAACTTCAGAGAAGCAGGTTGGCTATATTTTTCACAGGATGCCCTAGAGTCTTCTTGATTGATGCTTTGGGGCAGTAGTTCAGACATCATGAGACTAGTGCAAAGATTCTTCTAAGAACTAGGCCTTTAGCTTCTCATAGTACATTTGCATCTGTATCCCGACAATGATACTTTATATAGGTCCAAAGTAGATTGCCTCACCTTCCTCCCATGAAACATCTGGTGGGTTTGAACAGCCTACCTTCTAGTTAATAGTCAAATGCCTTAGTCACTGTGCCAGCAGAGCACCTTTCCATTAGATGCTACATGTACACAAAAATCTCTCTTACTGGTTCTTTTTCTGTAGAAATCCCTGACTAAAACATGCATCTTTTAAATGTTTCTTCTGGATAACACACATTTTGATCTCACGAGAAACAGAGATCAGTGGTAAAGCTTTGGCTTTCTAATTTTCAGAATGCTACCAGAAGTTAAAATGACGTGAGAACCCAAGCCGTTCTTGTGCTTTCCAATCCTCTACTAATTTCCTCTATTAATTCTCCTAGGAGCTCTCATGACCCTGTGATTAAGGCATTGGGCTGTTAACAAAAATATTGACAGGAGATTTGCTTCTATAAAGATTTATAGCCTTGGAAACCCTACGAGACAGTTCTATTCTGTCCTAAAAGGTTGCTATGAGTTGGAATTGACTCGATGGTAGTGGGTTTGGTTTATTAACTCTCCTATTTGAAACACTTAGACAGGGCTCTGATTGACCACTGAGAGATAAAAAGAAACCTAATGTAGATTTTTTTTTTCAATCAAGAACTTTTAATAATAATTAACAAAAACACTTATGGCATTATCTAGATTAGGGGTGTGCAAACACCTTTCTCAAAGGATTCAAATAGTTAATATTTTAATCTTTGTGAGACAAAAGCAACTTTGAAATTATTATGCAGGCAGGTGTGCAATTATTTAAAATTTAACAATTTACAAAAATTAAAAACAAAATACATCTTTAGCTCGTAGTCCATAAAAAATAGACATGTGTCTAGATTCAGGCTGTGGGCCATAATTTGCCAGCCACTGATCTAGTTCATCAATTTGTTTCTAGGTGAAGGCTCTGAAACAGAGGATAACATTAATTGTACAATTGCACAGAAACTATGGATGGCTGTATTCAGAGCCAAAACCCAGATCAGCTACTTATGCTGCTTCCTCATCTTAAGTTCTGGTGTCTACAGCCTATTTTCAGGAATGGTTCAAGCTGTCATTGTTCATTATGGCATTGCTACTCACAGGACTGGGTTTGCATTTGTTCTAGGAATAAAAATAAACATGTATGCTGCAAAAACATAAGAGAAGTATATATACCATGGTATATGAATTTAGACAATATTTTTATGGAATAATTTATTTTAAATGAATGTATCTTTCTCTGAATATATGTACTTTCAGGCTGGTCTTAAAGTTGTAATATTCTAAAATTGAACACCTTTTTTCTGAAATTATATTATAT
>NW_006922191.1:400109-407374 GCF_000298275.1 Orycteropus afer afer | reverse complement strand
TCAAGGCTCAGGGGTCCAAGATTATCTTCTGTGTCTGTGTTAATTGGTTTCCCTTTTCTTTGTTGAAGAGGGTCTGTGCAGTCCTTCTGCCTAGTCTGCAATCTTGCCAAAACTCCTGAAATTATATTATTTTACAACATGATTTAAATTTACCTGCAATATTCTGTGACTTATGGTAATATACTCTTGATAACATTGCATAGTAAATACATGAAAATAAAAGAAATACACATTTAATAATTCATACATACGTGGTTTAGATATTTGGATAAAAATGTAAATTCATACAAGAGGTTAATGCTACCTTTATTTCTCAGGTCTCCTATTTCTGTCTATAATAAAAAGAAGCATTGGATAGTTATATTTTGTATAATCTTTGAGGGTAGATTTTTTATATTTGGACTAATGTACTCAATATGAAAAATATTATTCTAAACTAATTCTCTGTAACAAATACTCCTACTCTTACATTTATAAAAGCCATTGGAATCATTAAAACAAATATTTACTTCAGAATTTTTTAAGTGTTCTGTAATCCACAGAAAAAATCTCAACATTTATAGACCAACTTCTGAATATGTATAGATTTTAATTTAAAATCTATCATATCTGTTAGCTTTTTTTCACTATATTTCTTCTAAAATATAATGGTTTGTTGGGTGTTTTGCCATCTCAAAGCAACAGCATGATATAATGCCACTGTTTTGCTTGTTAAGCTTCTATAATTAAGACTTGTTCCTTCTAGCTACATGTGCTATTTTTTAGCCAAGGCTGAATTAAATAATATGGCATTTATAATTTTATAAATCCTTACCAGTGTAAGACACATGGCCAGGAAGAAGGAAGTTAAAGTGAAATGTTGAAATAAATACTTATACTATGCCCATTATAATCTTTTTAAAGTGAAGGAACCCTATGCTGCAGTGGTTAAAGGACTTGGCTGCTAACCAGAAGGTTATTGCTTAGAACCCAATAGACGCTCAGCAAGAAAGATGAAGCAAACTGATTCCATAAGATTTAACCCACTGCCACAGAGTCAATTCAGATTCATAGCGACCCCGACTGGGTTTCCAAGGCTGTGAATCTTTGCCGAAGTAGATTGCCTCACCTTCCTCCCATCAAGCATCTGGTGGGTTTGAACAGCCAACCTTCTGGTTAACAGTCAAATGCCTTAGTCACTGTGCCACCAGAGCACCTTTCCATTAGATTGTTAGCTTTGGAAACCCTCCAGGAGCTGTTCTACTTTGTCCTATAAGTCTACCATAAGTCAGAATCACTCAAAAGCAGTGGGTTGATTTTGTTCTTTTTTAAAGAAAAGCATCTATTCATTTTAAGGATGTTAACAGTTGATCATCATTTTTCTTTTCTGGTTCAAATCAAGAAATTGAATAGAATACAAGATTGCTTATAAAATCATAGCAATTAGATTAAAAGGATCATACAGGTCACTTTGCCCATGTTTCTATCTTTAAAAAAAGAAAAACAGACTGCTAAACTGCTAAATAATCAGCAGTTTTTATATTCTTAAGCATTTTTAAAGACTAGAATTTGATTTTTGATATTTTATGGGAATATTGGTATTACAGAGTAGTCTTAACGGTAGAATTCCTGTGATCTTTTCATAGCAACAGCAGTTACAAAAAAAGTATATAAACTGATAAAGACTAGAGTGGTTAGGTAAATCATGTTTTCCATGTGGGATACACTACATCGTATTTGAGTTTCCTTGAGCATATTGCTTAAATTCTCCAAGATTCACTTTTCATTTTTTTATATTAGAATATGATGGAAATCACACTGATTTTTTTAATAAATATATTTATGGAATGATCATGTGTTTTAGTATACAATAAGTACTCTCTGAAGATTAACTGTTTGCTGTGATTGTTATTGATTCAGCCAATTACAGATAGAAGACTGATGTATAGCTAGATAGAAAAGAGACAGACATACAAAGAGAAGGTAGAGATGTACATGTCCAATATTAAGTACAGGAAATTGTAATAAGTGACAGCCAGTGGAGAATGGGTTATTGACTTATTTTACTAGTATAACAGGCTTAGTATAAATGAAAAATAAATATTGTCTTAGATGCTTCTTAGGAGCTCTGATGGCATAGTGCCTATGTCATTTGACAGATAACCAGATGGATGGCAGCAGTTCAAACCTACTAGCCACTCCTCAGAAGGAAGACTGGGCAAACTTCCTGAGATAATGTTTCAGAAACCCAAGGAGGGGTCGCTATGAGTTGGAATCAACTTGATGGCACTGAGATTTTTATTTGTTTATTTTTTTATTTGTTTTTATTTGATGTCAAGTTAAATTAGGGATTTGCAATGTTTTTATAAGAGAGAAGCTCATACTTATTTATTCTGCTTCTCAGAAAGCATATACATTTCCATTTTTCAATGATTCCTAAAAAAGAGGGGGAAAAAAAAACATAGAAGCTAGAATGAACAGAAAAAATAAACAAACCAGAAATTCACAGATGCTATGACTAAGTGTATTGAAAATTCAAAAGAGTCTATAGATATTTAAATTTATAAATAAATTAGGCAAGAGGTAGAGGGCATAGGGCCTTAGATTATGTTGCTCACAATGAGTGGAATTGACTCAATGGCAGTGAGTGAGTGAAAGTAGTAAAACTAGGATAAAATCCATTTTCCCCACACCACCCACATCTTTGGTTTACTTTAGCTATTAGTAATGTATTTATGTAATAAGTTATAACTGCTAAAAGTATAATATGACTAATAAAAATATTAATAAGCTTCCAGATACTTAAAAATATTCCATTAATAAACTTGCTTTTATTTAGTCATAAAGAAAAAAACTTATAGTAGTTTTCCACAAGAGATTTTATTCTATAAACAATGTCAAGGGCACCCCTGCATCAAGATATATTTTTACTGATAATGTCTACATTTCCATGAAAATAAGATTTTCATGTTAATAATATCTCAATAATAACTTCAGTGTTCTTCAAAATTCTGCAAGGTCAAAAATTGTCATGTATACTCACTGTCCTAAGGCATTTGACTGCTAACCAGAAGGTTGGCAGTTCAAATCCCCCAGCCACTCTCTGGAATGAAGATCGGGGAATCTACTTCCATAAAGATTTACCACCTCAGAAACCTGATGGGGGTCACTATGAGATGGGATTGACTTGATGGCAGTTTTTTTTTTTTTTTCCTCCCTTGGTCTTTAAAGGCATCGGACAAGTTTATGCATTTGAAGTTGTTGTTGTTGTCAACAAATTTAATAAAATCTAATATGTTGTTGGATTTAATAAAATCCAATTTGTTGTTGTTAAGTACCATTGAGTTAGCTCCGACTCATAGTAACCTTATATACAAAATGATGAAACACTGCCAGACTCAAAATGGGAAGAAACAGCTACAAATATCCATAAATAATCAAAACATAGAATGCACAAGGTATGAACCTAGGAAAATTGGAATTTGTCAAAAATTAAATGGAATGCATAAAGATGGAAATCTTTGGCTTCAGTGAGCTGCAATGGAGTGGTTTAGCCATTTTAAATCGGATAAACATATGATCTACTATGCCAGGAATGACAAATTGAAGAGGAATGACATGGCATTCATCATCACAAAATATAAGATCTATACTGAAGTACAATGCTGTCAGTGATAAGATAATATTTATATCCCTACAAGGAAGACCAGTTAATACTACTATTATTCAAATTTATGCACCTACCACCAAAGCCACAGATGAGGAAATTAAAGATTTTTACCAATTTTTGCAGTTTGAAATTGGTCAAACATAAAATTATGATGTATTGATTATTACCAGAGATTAGAATGTGAAAGTTGGAAACAAAGAAGAATCACCAATAGTTGGGAAATAGGACCTTGCGGATAGAAATGACTCCGGTGATCGGATGATAGAATTTTGCGAGACCAATGATTTATTCATTGCAAATACCTTTTTTCAACAACATAAATGACATCTATACACATGGACCTCACCAGATTAATATATAGTAATCAGATTGACTACATCTATGGCAAGAGGCAATGGAGAAGCTCAATATCTTCTGTCAAAACAAGCTGACTGTGGAACAGACCATCAACTGCTCATATGCAAGTTCAACTTGAAGCTGACCACAATTAAACAAGTCCACAAGAGCCAAAATATGACCTTAATTATATCCCATTTTAATTTACAGATTATCTGAAGAATAGATTTGATGGTTATTACACACCAATGACCAAAAACCAGAGAAATTGTGGGATGACATCAGGAACATCATCTATAAGGAAAGCAAAAGGTCATTAAAAAGACAGAAAATGAGGAAAAGACCAAAATGGATGTCAGAAGAGACTCTGAAACTTGCCCTTGAATGAAGAGTAGCTAAAGCATATGGAAGAAATGACAAGACAAAAAAGCTGAACAGAAGATTTCAAAGAGCAGCTCAGGAGACAAAGCAAATTACTACAGTGAAATGTGCCAAGACCATTTGGAGTAATTAAAGCAAAAAGGAAGGAAGAACATGCTCAGCATTTCTCAAGCTGAAAGAACTGAAGAAAAAATTCAAACCTTGAGTTGCAATATTGAAAGATTCTATGGGGAAAATATTGAATGTTGCAGGAATACACAGTCACTGTACCAAAAAAAAAAAAAAAAAGTCAATATCTGTCTATTTCAGGAGATGGAATATGATCAAGAACCAATGGTAATGAAGAAAGAAGTCAAAGCTGCACTGAAGAAACTGGTGAAAAACAAGTGTCCGGGAATTTGTGGAATACCCATTGAGATGTTTCAACAAACAGATGCTGCACTGGAGGCACTCACTCATCTGTGCCATGTGGAAGAAAGCTACCTGGCCAACTACTGGAAGACATCCATATTTGTACCTATTCCAAAGAAAGGTGATCCAATAGAATGGGGAAATTATTGAATAGTATCATTATATCACATGCAAGTAATATCTTGCTGACTGTAATCCAAAACAGTTGCAGATTACATCAACAGGGAACTTCCAGAAATGCAAGCTGGATTCAGAAGAGGATGAGAAATGAAGAATATCGTTACTGATGTCAGATGGATCTTGGCTGAAAGCAGAAAATACTAGAATGATATTTACTTGTGTTTTATTGACTATGCAAAACCATTCATCTATGTAGTACATGACAAATGAACGATAAAATTGAGAAGAATGGGAATTCCATAATAGTTAATTGTGCTCATGATGAACCCGTACATAGACCAGGAGACTGTTGTTCAAACAGAACAAGGGAATACTGCTTGTTTTAAAAGCAGGAAGAGAGTGTGTCAGGGTTGCTCAATCTGTATGCTGAGCAAATAATCTGAGAAACTGTACTATAAGAAGAAGAACATTGCATCAGATTGACAGAAGACTCATTAACAACCTGTGATATGCAGATGACACAACCTTGATTGCTGAAAGTGAAGATGGCCTGAAGCACTTACTGGTGAAGATTGATGGATTATACCTCAACATAAAGAAAACAAAAATCTTCACAAATGGTCCAATAAGCAGGATCACAATAAGTGTAGAAAAGATTGAACACCAACACCAATGGAAGCAGCAGTCAAGAAATCAGATGGCATATTGCACTGGGCAAAGGCCTCTTTGAAGTACTGAAGAGCAAAGATGTCTCTTTGAAGACTAAGATACACCCAACTCAAGTCATGGTATTTTCAATTGCCTCATATGTATGTGAAAGCTGTACAATGAATAAGGAAGACCAAAAGAGTTAGTGCTTTTGAGTTGTGGTGTTGGTAAAGAATACTGAAAGTTCCATGGACTGCAAGAAGAATGAACATATTTGTTCTGGAAGAAGTGTAGTTGGAATCCTCTTTGGAAGCGAGAATAGCCAGACTTGCTCTCACCTACTTTGGTCAGGTTGTCAGAAGGGATCATTCCCTGGAGAAGGATATTATGCTTGGTAAAGTGGAGGGTCAACAAAAAAGAGGAAGGTCCTCAATGAGATGGATTGGCACAGTGGCTGCAATGATGGGCTCAGGTATAGTAAGGATTGTGAGGCTGGTGCAGGATTGGGCAGTGTTTCATTTTGTTATACATAGTGATGAGTCAGAGCCGACTCAACAGCACCTAACAACATCAACAACAACTGAAGTTATGGTATTTTCAGTCACCACATATGCATGTGAAAGGTGGACAATGAATAAAGAAGACCAAAGATGAGTTGATGATTGTGAACTGTGGTGTTGGCAAAGAATGTGGAAGATACTATGGAGTGCCAGAAGAATGAACAGATATTTCTTGGAAGAAGTGCAGTCAGAATGCTCCTTAGAAATGACAATGGCCAGACTTTGTCTTACCCTCTTTAGTCATATTGTCAGAAGAGACTAGCCACTGGAGAAGGATATATCATGTTTGGTAAAGTAGAGGGTTAGCAAAAAGGGGAAGACCCTGAACAAGATGGATTGACACAGTGACTGCAATGATAGGCTCAAGCATAGCAAGGATTGTGAGGATGATGCAGGACCAAGCTATGTTTCATTCTGTTGTACGTGGAGTCGCTATGAGTGGGGGCCGATCCAATGCACCTAACAACAACAACAACATGAGGCACAATGGTTAAGGTATTTAAGGCATTTGGCTGCTAACCAAAAGGTCAGTGGTTGGAACCCACCAGTTGATCTGCAGGAGAAAGATGAACTTATCTACTTCCGTGAAGATTTATAGCCTTGAAAACCCTGTGGAGGTAGCTAGAGTTAGCATCAACTCAATGGCAGTGACCTTGATTTTTTATTTTAGAAAGATTTGAGATCTTTAGATACAGGTGTCTGTCCTTGGGTAGTTTCCTTCCCCTCTCTTATTCTTGGTTCTGTAAAGGAGTAATAAACCACACTTGTACAATTATTATGGTAGTGATAAAAATATGAAATAAGTATGAAAACCTAAAATTTTATCAACGTTGAACAATGCAATTTAATTTAGCTATTAGACTCAACAAACTAGGAATTAAGTTCTCAGGACTATTTAAAATGAAAATA
The DNA here is from genome assembly GCF_000298275.1 of Orycteropus afer afer. NCBI lineage: Eukaryota > Metazoa > Chordata > Mammalia > Tubulidentata > Orycteropodidae > Orycteropus > Orycteropus afer. The sequence goes on along the minus strand of NW_006922191.1, from coordinate 400,360 downwards.
AATAAATAAATAAATAAACCACCTTCAGCTATTACACAGTAATTACCATTAGTATAAAAAAAATGATGTTTCATTTTCACATAAAATAACTTAATATTTATATCATTATATGATTAAATTATTTCAAACTTTTTTTTTTTATTAGGATTTGGGTGAAGATTTACAAAGTAAATTCACTTTTCATACAGCAGTTCACATATACTTTGTCTCATGTCATTGACCAAAATTTACAATGCAGCAGCTCCCCTCCC
>NW_006922191.1:397685-398819 GCF_000298275.1 Orycteropus afer afer | reverse complement strand
CAAGATTATCTTCTGTGTCTGTGTTAATTGGTTTCCCTTTTCTTTGTTGAAGAGGGTCTGTGCAATCCTTCTGCCTAGTCCGCCATCTTGCCCCGCCTTTTTCTATTTCAAACTTTTGATATTACATTTTAAAAAATATTTTATGGCAAAGTATATCTACAAAAAAATTAATAAGTAATGTACTTAGGTCAAATTTGAATTGCTTGTTAGAAATCCTTAAAAAATAAAATTGCCATTTTTAAGTTTTTCAAATTATTAGAGTTAAAGATTACACTTTAATAAAGAATGCATTATGGAAAATTCATGAAAAAAATTCTTTTTGAGTCATTTTGATGGTATCTTGTAGAAGATAAGTACATTTTTTTTCATTGCACAGGAGATTTACATATGGATGGTAGCATAGTACCTAAGACAACTGACTGCTAACCAGAAGGCTGGTGGTACAAACCCACCAGCCACGCCTCTCAAGGAAGTTTGGGCAATCTACTTCCTTAGCGATACCACCTCGGAAACCCAAGGAGGGGTCGCTATGAGTCGTGGTTGACTCGATGGCACATTACAACAACAATATGCATATAAACAAATATGTCTCATAATAGAATTACTATTCAGTTCTTTAGTAATATTGACTATATGATGCTGACACTCACTTCCTGTTTTATGTCTGTCAATAGAGAATCAAAAGTTAGAAAATGAGAACCAGAGAGATATATATTATTGATAATCATTGATAAAACGGTTAATAATAAAATATATTCAGCAATTATTATATATTTTAATATATTGTTGTTGTTGTTGTTGTTATGTGCCGTCGAGTCAACCACGACTCATAGCGATTAGTGAATAATAATTAATTTTATTTGACCCCTTTATCCCAAGAATATAATTTTTGCTATGATCTGTGAATATTAAATGATCAATTAACATTTGTCCATATAAAATTTGAAACACAAAAATTCAGTAATGGAATTGAAAGTTTACTTTTCATTTAAGATGATTAACAAAAGGAAATCATGTTGTTATGCGCTGTGGAGTCAGACCTGACTCATAGCAACCCCTCCTTGGGTTTCCCAGGCAGTATCACTAGGAGCTCTGGTAGCATAGTGGCTAAAGCACTTGACTGCTAACCAGAAG
>NW_006922191.1:388533-397440 GCF_000298275.1 Orycteropus afer afer | reverse complement strand
ACTACAGAAGTAGATTACCTTCCTTCCGAGGAGTGGCTGGTGAGTTTGAACTGCCAGCCTTCTGGTTAGCAGTCAAGTACCTTAGGCACTACGCTAACTGAGGCTTTCAAAACCAAAAAAAAAAAAAAAAAACCCTTTGGCCCTCCAAAAAAATTAACTTTACCTTGATCCTGTTTATAAATTAGTAAGATTTAAAATACTGTTTTAAGTATATACTTTTTATAATGACATTTCATAGAGACCCCTCCTTGGGTTTTTGAGGTGGTATCTCTATGGAAGTAGATTCCCCAAACTTCCTTCCAAGGAGTGGCTGGTGCATTTGAGCCTCCAGTGTACTGTTTAGCAATCAAATGCCTTATGCCCTATGCCACCAGAGCTCCTGTAATGACATTTTTAAATTTAGAGTTAAATTTTAGTTTAACAGGTCAACATGATACTTGACAATTTACATTCAAAATCCAAGCTGGAAAATGGTTTATTTTCTATTTATCTTACAGCCTTGTGACCCTGTGTTTAATTATAATTACCTTATATGTAAATGACAGTTATAGAGAAGAATCTGGTAGGGTGATAAATGACGTTATAGAGAAGAATCTGGAAGGGTGAATGCTAGTCCATATTAAAACAGATCATAAAAATGGTTAATGAATTGGTCTATAAGGAAAAATACCTCCTCTAGATCTCTTTTCTCTTTACTCTTATACAGTGGATGCACAGCATATAACCAGATAGTCTAATATATTAGAATATGCAACATATGAAAAATTTGTGAGTATAGACTGGTAAAACAATTAGGAAAGAAAAATCTATTATCACAAAAGAGTCTTGTTTATTGCTATCCGTTGCATTCAAAAATAGAGAAAAAAAAACCTCACTGCTGTGGAGTAGTATCCGACGACCCCTCCTTGGGTTTCTGAGGTGGTATGACTATGGAAGTAGATTGCTCAATCTTCCTTCCTAGGAGTGGCTGGTGGGTTTGAACTGCCAGCCTTCTGGTTAGCAGTCAAATGCCTTAGACACCGCGCCACCAGAGCTCCCTGCATTGATTTGTGCTCCCCCCAAATATGTATTGCAAATCCTAATCTCTATATTGTAGTAATAATCCCATTTACCAATGGATTTTCTTCGTTATGTTAACGAGACAGAATTATTGTAGCATGTACCTTAAATTAATGCCTTTTGAGATAAAAAAGAGATTACACAAGCAAATGAGAAGCACAGATATGGGAAGAGAGATGCCAAGCTACACAAAGATTGCCCAGGAGCAGAAGCTCAGAGAGACAAGGATTTCCTCCAGAGTTTACAGAGAGAAAACCTTCCTCTACAGTCAGCACCTTGAGTTCAGACTTCTAACCTTCTGAACTGTGAGAAAATAAATTTCTGTTTGTGAAGTGACACACTTGAGGTATTTCTATTATAGCAGCAGTAGATATCTAAGAAAGTTATACCAGTGGAGAGCTTCAGTTTTCTGTTAAATTGGTAGTTTATGGGTAAACAAAGATATAAGAAAGTCTGAGGACAATAATAGTGAAAAATAAAAAAATAAGTAAAATAAATATTTTCTAGAGTAAGGGTCAGTTGAACACTCTGGAGTCAGAAAAAAAGCTGGTGGGGAATCCAGATTATCATCACAGAGAGGCTATTCTTATGAAAGTGTATTAAACCAGAAAAACAAACAAACAAACAGACAAAAACAGCTATCCAGTCAATTCCAACTCATACTGACCACATAGGATAGAGAAGAACTGCCCCATAGGGTTTCCAAGTCTCACTTGACTGCTAACCAGAAGGCTAGCGGTTCAAAGCCACCAGCCACTCCTCAGAAGGAAGATGGGGCAATCTACTTCCATAGTGATACAGCCTTGGAAACCCAAGGAGGAGTCGCTATGAGTTGGGTCCGACTCGATGGCACATAACAACAACAACAAATATTTACAGACACAGGCTGCCTCATTTTTCTCCCACAGAGCAGCTGGTGGGTTCAAACCTCTGACCTTTTGATTAGCAGTTTGTAAAGTGTATTGCTTAACTTTAAATTGTTTTTATTGATCAGTTAGGTAGGGAGCTGTACCGAGTACTTTCAAATTTCAGTCTTTTCACACAATAAAAAAGTATCCCTTACTCACATGTTTAGGCAATATGAGCATTCTTGTTCAGCGGTGTCTCCTGCATCTTCCTAATGGCTCCATCATCCTCTTGACTCTGAGAGTTCTCTGCTGCATTTTCTGCATTCATACAGACAGTGGCAAAGAGAGAAAGCATGAAGAATCTCATGTTCCTTCTAGGAGCCAGGTCTAGAAGGTACTGCTTACCTGCTACTGATAAGAACTAAAAAAAAATATATGACTTGCCTGACTAAAAAGAAGGCTAGGAAATTCGGTCCAGCTTTATACATCAGCGTTAAATGTTTGATAAACATAAAATCCTTCCTTAGTGTCAAATTTGGAAATTATACATTTCACATATGATCTACAGTATATTACATACAGGATTGTGATAATTTAGCTCATGGATGGATTCAAAGCAGATTATTTTGGATCCTGTGTAAATATAATGAACTCTTCTTAAACCATATTTATTTCTTAATCTTAGAACTTTTATCTATGTTGTTAGCTTTATGAGAATATGCATTCAATTTTAAAAGACCCTGTTATATAATAGACTATAATCTCCACTTGGTAAGTGCTTTACATTCTTAAAGGAACTCTAAAGTTGCCTTTCTTACCATTTTTTCCCCAAAAAGTACCTCACTCATGTCATATTATAAAATGTTCTGGAAGACTATGTATTCATTGCATCACTTCTTTAGTTACCTACCTTATTTATGCAACTTTTCTCTGCCTCTTCAAAAACTGCCAATTCTATATTTAAAAAAATTGTTCCATTCATTGATGTTTTATTCCCCAGCTAAAGAGATCGGGCAACCATACACTGGAAAAGAAATTAAAATATAATTATCCACTTAAATGATAAAAATTTAAGTCACTTTAACCATTTGGTACATGTTGCATCCTATAACAATCTATTCTGATTCCTTTTTTAAAAGACTTTTCTTAAATATTTAATCCTGATCTCTCTTTTAGGAGCTCTGGTAGCATAGTGCCTAAGGCACTTGACAGCTAATCAGAAGGCTGGCAGTTCAAACCCACCAGCCACTCCTCAGAAGGAAGGTTGGGCAATCTACTCCATACTGATATCACCTTGGAAACCCAAGGAGGGGTCTCTATGAGTTGGGTCCCACTGGACAGCACATAACAATGACAACAATCTCTCTTTTGAGAGAAAGAAATGATTCTTGTAGCCAAATTAATATATTTCAATCAGATACATTTACTAGCAATAAAAAAAAAAAAAAAGACTTTTTAAGTAAATCTAAAACCACACTCACTGCCATCAAGTCAGATCAGACTCTTAGCCACCCCTCCTTGGGTTTCCAAGGTGATATCATTATGGAAGTACATTGTCCAACCTTCCTTCCAAGAAGTGGCTGGTGTGTTTGAACCACCAGCCTTTTGATTATCAGTCAAGTGCCTTAGGCACTATGCCACCAGAGCAAACTTTTTAAGTAAATGGTAACTACTAAAATGGATACCTTAGAAGAGAGGTAAATACAGAGTGGGGCAAGATTTTCAATTCATCTTCCCACTTCTTTCATTCTGCTCTTGTTGTTTTTAGTTGTCATAAACTTTAGGCTATGGTGAGCCAATTAGTTGTAGAGTAAAACTGCTCCATGGTGTTACCTTGTTTTACACTCAAAAGAAGCAGATTGTCAGGCATTTTCTTCCCCAGTATTGCTGGGTGCATTCGAACCACCAACTGAGTGCAAACCTTTCATGTCAATTCTCATACATCTTTTATCATAGTACTATCTATGTATCAGTTTTTGACTCACTTTTGTATCTTTGCTATTGTTAGGTACCATCAGGTCAATTGTGACTAATAGCCATTTCATGTGATAGAGTAGAACAGTTGCATAGGATTGTCTACGCTGTAACCCTTATAGCAGATCACCAAGTCTTTCTCCCTTGAAGCAGCTGGGTGAGTTCAAACCACCAACCTTTGGGTTAACAGTTGAGTGCCTAACCATTTGTGCCACCAGGGTTCTTCCCTTGTATCTTTAAACATGGAGATCTAAATTTACATTCCATATTTAAATCCATTGAAGTTTTATTTAGGCTTTCTTTTGTTTCCTATTTAATCTTATTGCTTGTTACAGGATTGTGTTATGGACAGAACACAGGAAAGCATTTTAAAAAATGCATTCTTTGCAATAATATCTTATACAAACTCTCTCATAGACGTATGGTCTGCAAGATACCTTAGAACCTTTAACATACTAACAAGTTTTGTGATGCTCCTAATGGGGAATACAGTATGCAATATTTTCTGAAACCATTAGACCTATGTCCTTTTAGTCACAGAAATCTTGCAGACAGTGCACTATCTGAATTTCCTTTTGTAAACACATGACTATATCAAGGTTCTAATGCTTCTAAATGGAGAATTTAAATACTTGTTTACCATTGAACAAATAAGATCCCTTCTCTACAAGGAACAAACTCTTTAACATTGTGCTACTTCAGGAGCACGTTATGATTGGGCCTGACATTTAAAGTACTGGTAAGAGTTAAGGGAGCTCTGGTGGAATAGAGCCTAAGGTATTTGACTGCTAACCAGAAGGCTGGAGGTTCAAACCCATCAGCCACTCTTCAGAAGGAAGATTGGGTAATCTACTTCTGCAGTGATACTGCCTCAGAAACCCAAGGATGGGTTGCTATGGGTTGGATCCCATTCGATGGCAGTGAGCTTGATTTTTTTTTGTTTTGTTTTGTTTTGTTTGGTAAGAGTTATATAACATTGTGTCTTTAGCTCTAAAAAACACTCAAAATATATATCCTTAGAACTTGTCCTGAATTCAACTAATCATTTCATCAACTCTTATCACACAATGAAAAGGAAATAATTTCACTAGCTTCAAAAAGTTTTTTTCATCTGAAACAGTGGTGTCTATTTTACTGAAAAAAGAGCATGTTTCCTTACATCTTGATTTAAAATCATGTATCTACATCATAATCTATCTTCTTAATGGACAAATGTTTGCTTCTTGTGTGCAAAACTAGCATATAGTATTTTCCTTTTATTATTCAAATCAGGTAAACAAAAATGTCATCAATTTCGGACTTCTGCCTAAAATATCTCTGACTTATTGGGCAACTGAGATAAATGAGTTTCATTCTTGTTCTTCTGAGCTGGGTAGGTGGACATTTATAATATTGTTCCTCCTTTCAGACACAATTCATTATAGAGTCACACCCTAGGCAGAACACCAAAAAAAGAGATTTTGTGACTCTTGATTTTATGTTTTCCTTGGTTTATATTATAACCCAATGTAATAATACTGGTTTTAAGTTTAGGAATTGAAAATATCTGATATATAATATGTAATGGTCCTTATTTCTGTCTTAACAAAGCCAACATTTAATAGCTTTCTTGAAAGTGAATATGCCATCAAACCCTCATGTGCACTTCTCAAATTTATTTTCTATTCTAACCAGTTTTGGCATTTCTTTGGTTTCCTTCCAGCAACTATAAATGTTTATTTTATTTTATTTTTAATTTCCTTTTTGCAGTCATATCACTTTCTTCTCCACCCTCCCAAGAGTTTTGTGTTTTGCACTTTTTTAAAGACAATAAATAAATAAATTGTTGATGCTTTTAGGTTCCATTGAGTTGGTTCTGACTCAGCAACGCTATGCACAACACAACAAAGTACTGCCCACCGCTGCGCCATCTTCACAATTGCTGCAATCCTTCAGCTCATCATTTCAGTTACTGTGCCAAACCATCTCAGGGCCTTCTCCTTTTTTTTCTGACCCTCTCTGGTGGTGTGGTGCCTAAGGAATTTGACTGCTAACCAGAAGGCTGGGGTTCAAACCAACCAGCCAATCCTCACAAGGAAGTTTGGGCAAACTACGTCCTTAAAGATTTATTGCCTCAGAAACCCAAGGAGGGGTTACTACAAGTCAAATTGATTCAATAGCTGCCAGTTTGTTTGTTTGTTTTTGTTTTTTAGTTTACCCAGCATGATATCCTTCTCCAAGGACTGGTCCCTTCTGATAACATGTCTAATGTTATGCACATGTAGTTTGGCCATTCTCACTTCTAAGGTGGATTCTGGCTATACTTCTCCAAGACAGATTTGTTTGTTTCTCAGCAGTCCATGACACATTCAATATTCTTCACCAACACCACAGCTCAAAAGCATCACCTCACTTCTTCTGCAGTCTTCTTTATTCATTGTCCATCTCTCACATGCATATGAAACTATTAAAATACCATGGTGAGGTCAGAAAAGGAAAATTGCTAAACATCCACAAGAAGTGAAAGTTTAAAGATTCTGGTTAATATTAAATTGCTTCATTTTGACCTCTTGACACCAAGACTATTGTTTTCTACATGTTGCTCAACATAAAAAAAAAATTAAAATAAAATACATAGAGAAGACTATTAAACTGGGCATAAGCTCTTAACTAGTGAATAATTTGGAAAAAAATACTGATCCCTCACTGAATGGTTTTAGCAGGTATACTGTTGTGTGCTCCAAAATGGGTCGAAAGAAATCTAGAATAAGCACTCTGTGGTGGTTATGTCATGTGTCAACTTGGTTGGGCCTGGTTGAGTGGCTGGGCAGCTGGTGGTAGTTACTCCCCATGATGAGACTGGCAATCAACTCCGTGGTGGACTCTACCACAGGCAGCTGAGTAGCTGACTTTGGGATGTGGTCTGCTTCCTATATATAAGGAGAAGCCTTGGGAATGATTTCTAGCTTATGGCACACTTGGACCCTGCATGTAGCCATGTCTTTGTTGAGCAGCATGCCATGTTCTGCCGACCTTGGGACTTAAAATGGACTTGAATTAATGGCCTGTCATGTGGTTTGGTAACATTGGGACTGTGCCTTTTTTCTTGTCAGTCTTGGGTTTTTCAGCCTCAGCAGCCAACAACTGTCTGAGTGAAGAAACACCTCTATCTCCAGTAGGCTGGGAGCAGGAGGCAGAGCTGGACCTCAAGGTTGAGAGGCTTTCACCCAGCCCCTAGAGCCTGGCACTTTGAACTTGGACTTAAAGCCTCCAAATTGTAAGAATAAACTCTTGTTTGTTAAGGCCATTCAATTTGTGTGTACTCCTGTCAGAGCAGCACTAGGTAAACAGAACACACTCCATTTTAAAATGACTTTCTTTCTTCCTTCTTTTCTTCCTTTCTTACACTCTTTCTTTCAAATTTTCTTTGTGTCATACGATGCTTAAAACACACATCTTTTTGTGTTATATTACATACCTGGAACTGAACCACTCTCTCTGCCCCATTGTCTATGTTCTTTGCAGCAATTTTGATAGAATAGGAAATTATGACTCAGAAAAGTTATATGAGTTCTCAAACCTTAACAAATGAATCAGTGACAGATTTGGTACACTGAAAAATGTGTTATTTCCAATTAATAAGTCTATCTCTCCAAAAGAGAAGAGAGTAGCATATTCAGCCCTAGTTCCTTGTGACTCATCACCTCTTCAGTCCAAAATTATAGAGCCATATCTGTGTCCCTTTTGATTATTCTGAAACTGCCAATCATTTGGCTACTGTGTATGAAAACATTAACTGCCCTAAGCTGAACTGAATGGAGACTGTATACTTAATCTCTAAAATAGATGTTTCCAAACAACAGTCCATATTCATGCACTTGAGAACTCTGATGTTATATCACAAATAATTCTTTCAAATTTTCTTTAAATATAGTTTTATTAAATCTTACATAGCTACAGTAAAGGGATCAGAAAAAAAAGTAGGAAAGTACCTGAGCATAGTAAAGACTAGAGATGACTGCAAATTTATTGTCTAAATGTTTATTTACACACAAGAAAACTATTTTTGACAGGTCACATAACTTGTATAAAATCAAGCTGCAAGGTCAAAAAGAAGTGTTAATGGAACATTGATCACTTGATTCTTGTTCCACTTCTAGACTCTGCCACTTTTGTAGAAACATGTAGGTTGTAGAAGCAAGTGAAAGGTATTCTCACCTAACATACAAATAAATTTCATGTCATAGAGCTTTCCAGGGTTACAGTTAGTTGAGAAACACCAGAATACCCAGAAACTGGTAGATCTCTCCATGCCATGTTATTTGGCTTTCATTATTCTTTTAAATGAAAACTCATACTCCACCAGTTAGTTTTTTTTTTTTTTTTTTTTTTCTTTTCTATTCTTTTTAAGGAATAAAACCAAAATAGAGTTCTGGTGGCATAGTGCCTAAGGCATTTGACTGCTAATGAGAAGCCTGGCAGTTTACACACACCAACCACTCCTCAGAAGGAAAGTTGGGAATCTATTTCCATAGAGATGCTGCCTTGAAAACCCAAGGAGGGGCCACTATGAGTCAGAAATGACTTGATGGCAGTGAGTTCGGATTATGGTTTTAAGGAATACTCAGCATATTTTAGAATTTCTAAACATATTGTAGACATCCACTATAATTTTGGATGTTCAAGTTCTTTATAGACACATTAGAAATAAACTGAGAGCTTTAATAGAGTTTAATTTTGATTTTCAGTGGAAGAATGGCTTATTCTATATCAAGGATCAAGTAATATTACACAGATAAGGAAAAAATAAATATTGGATGAAAAAAGGGAAGGTCCTTAATGATCTTATCAGTATAGTTGCCTACCCTACAATTGAAAAAAATTTCATATTTGAGTAGTTTATTTATTTAAAGTGAAATTTCAAAACCAGAATAAACTGAGTATGTGTCACTAGTTAATCATTACTGAGTATTAAAACAGAGCTTGGAGATTTTCACTCATAACTCAAAGATTAAGCTATGCCATCTCTTGGTCAAAAAAAAAAAGA
>NW_006922191.1:383152-388422 GCF_000298275.1 Orycteropus afer afer | reverse complement strand
CAAAAATGCTTTTTTACCCAACAGTTGCAAATAAAATTTAAGACAAACAAAAACTATGTATTTAAAGAACTTGCTGAAGGAGTTTTGGTGAGATGGTGTTATAGGCAAAGACTGCACAGACCTTCTTCAACAAAGAAAAGGAGAAGCAATTAACACAGATATAGAAGATAATCCTGGAGCCCTGAGCTTTGAAGGGAAGGATATAGAAGTAGACTAAACTCTAACTGGTAGAATAACCTGCATGAAAACACCAAAAAGGGAGACATACGGAGCTGCAGTCTGTCAGTGATCCTGATGTTAATGGACAGGTTGGATGTCACCGAGTGGTGTTAGGACCTAAGAATTAAGCTAAAAAATTGTCCCTGCTAGCCAGGAGCTGCATGGAGGACTGCACTGGTGGCTGGTGAATTAAAAAGGAAGCAGCAAAGAGGAAGGCAGGCTGAGCTGTGGACTTTTGGCTGTCCAGAGGGCACAGCTATTTTGAATGTTTACAAGCTGTTAGACCATTTTGGATCTTTAAAGTGACAGTGTTCTCCCAGATTCCAGGGACTTAAGAATAGGTTCCACTTGCTGGGAACCACAGGGATATTCCAGACATGAATGACTGGATGGAGTGGGACACATCAACAGTGCCCATAAGACACAACTACACCCACTCCTCCTACAGCTTCACTTACTGAGTGAGAGCCACCACTTCCTTCTCCACCAACTGGCCAATATTAAACAACCACTAAGAAGAACCTGACTCTCACTTAGCTGCTATTTACAAACAGTTAACAGAGATCTAAACACAACAACATTACAATGTTTCAGAGACAACAGACCATTACAGTCCACACAAAGAAGCAAGATAAAGTGGTAGAAACAGGGAAGCAGGATACAGACCCAGAACACATGCCTGAGGAAGAAGCAGCATTGGAACTTCCTGATAAGGAATTTAAAAGAATTATATTTAGGTATCTTCAAAGAATTGAGAGACAGATCAAGGAAAACACTAACAAAATTAAAGGAAAATACAGACAAAACCCTAGAACAATTTCAGAAGAAAATTCAAGAACAAAATGACAAAATAAATGAAAACTTAGAGATAATACAAAATCTACAGTGAGAAAACCAGAAGATTAATTCTAAATTTTCAGAAATAGATAGCACATTGAAAGGACAAAGGAGTAGAATGGACTCAAAGGAAGACATAATTAATGGGATTGAAGACAAATGCTTGGATATCTCTTTGGAAAGGGATCAATCAGAAAAAAAGAACAAAATAAAATGCAGAAATCCTGATGTTCATATGGGATACCTTTAGAAGGAATAAACTACATGTAACCACAATATCAGAACAGGAAGGGAAAAAGAAAATTGTCCAAGACTTGTTGGAAGAGAACTACCCTGATATGATGAAAGATGAGACTATATCAATTCAGGAAGTCCAACAAACCCCAAAAAGAACTGATCGATCTTCATCCATTTCAGGAAGTGGCATATGATCTAGAACCAATGGTAATGAAGGAAGAAGTCAAAGCTGCAATGAAAGAACTGGCGAAGAACAAGGCTCCGGGAATTGATGGCATACCGATTGAGATATTTCAACAAACAGATGCCCCATTGGAGGCACTCACTCAGTTATGCCAAGAGATTTGGAGGACAGCTACCTGGCCAACTGACTGGAAGAGATCCATATTTGTGCCCAAACATAGACTAAAAATCAAAGGTTGGAAAAAGATCTATTAAGCAAATGGCAACCAAAAAAGAGCAGGAGTGAAAATATTAACTTCTGATCAAATTGACTTGAAGACAAAAACCACCATGTGAGATAAGGAAGGACATTATATAATGATTAAAGGATCAATCGAACAAGAAGACATAACCATAATAAACATCTATGCAGTCAATGAAAGAGTCCCAAAATACATAAATCAGATTTTAACAGAATTGAAAAGGCAAATAGAAGACTCCATATCATAGTAGAAGACTTTAATACACCTCTATCAATGAAAGATAGAACAACTAGATGGAAACTCAACCAAAATTCAGAAGAGCTAAGCAATACATTCTACCAACTTAACCTTATAGACATCTACAGAGCACTTCACCAAACAACAACACAATATACATTCTATTCTGGTGCACATGGAACATTCTCCATAATAGACCATATGCTGGGCCATAAAGTAAGCCTTGATAAATTTAAAAACATTGAAATACTGCAAAGCATCTTCTCAGATCACAATACTATAAAATTAGAAATCAACAATAGGAACATAAATGGAAAAAGAGCAAACACATGGAAACTGAACAACACTTTCCCCCAAAACAACTGGATAATAGAAGAAATAAAAAATGAAATTAAAAAAAATATATTTCATCAAATGAGAATGAAAATACAACATACCAAAATCTTTGAGACACAGCAAAAGCAGTGATCAGAGGCCAATTTATAACAATAAATGCACACATCAAAAAAGAAGAGTCAGAATCAACACCTTAACCCAACATCTTCAACAGTTAGAAAAAGAGCAACAACAACAACAAAAAAAGCCTACAGTCACCAGAAGAAAGGAAATAATAAATATTTGAGCAGAAATTAATGGAACAGAAAATAGAAAGACAATAGAAAATATCAACAAGATTAGAAGTTGGTTTTTTGAAAAGATTAATAAAATTGACAAACCACTGGCAAATTAACAAAAAGAGGGAGAGAACCGAAGTACACAAATAAGAAATGAAATGGGCAACATCAAAACAGAACCAACCAAAATAAAAAGGATATTATCAAGATACTATGAAGAACTGTATTGCAACAAATTTGAAAATCTGGAAGAAATGGACAGATTTCTAGAAATGCACCACTTATCTAAACTAACACAGATTGACATGAAAAGTTGAACAGATCCATAACAAGAGAAGAAATTGAGCTGGTCATAAAAAAAAAAAAAAAAAAAGGTGGAACGTAGGGCTATTTAGACGAACTTAAGGTCTACAGCCATTAAAAGTCAGTCCAGAGGAGAGAAAAAAAAAAAAAAAAATCCATAACAAAATCCTAGCCAATAGATTCCAACAACATATTAATAAAATAATTCATTATGACCAAGTGGGATTCATATCAGATACGCAAGGATGGTTCAGTATTACAAAAACAATCAATGTCATCCACTACATAAATAAAGCAAAGGAAAAGAACCTCATGATCGTATCAATTGATGCAGAAAAGGCATTTGATAAAATCCAACACCCATTCTTGATCAAAACTCTCAGAAAAATTGGAATAGAAGGGAAATTCCTGAACATAACAAAGGCATATATGCAAAATCAATAGCCAACATTATTCTCATTATTTCCCTTTGCAAATAGGAACCAGATAAGGATGCTTCTGTCACTACTTCTATTCAACATTGTACTGGAAGTCCTAGCCAGGGCAATAAGGCAAGAAAGGGAAGCCAAAGGCATCCAAACTGGTAAGGAAGAAGTCAAACTATCCTTATTTGCTGAGATGATCATATACCTTGAAAACTCAGGAGATTCAGTCAGAAATCTACTGTAACTAATTGAGAGATTTAACATCATGGCAGGATATAAGATCAACATCCAAAAATCAGTTGGATTCCTCTACACTAGCAAAGAGATGGCTGAAAAAGAAATAAGGAAATCAATACCATTTACAATCATTACCAAAAAAATAAAATACTTGGAATAAATCTTATCAGGGACATAAAAGATCTGTACAAAGAAAACTATAAACACTACTTCAAGAAACTATGTTGTTGTTGTTGTTATGTGCCATCGAGTCAGCCCTGACTCATAGCGACCCCTCCTTGGGTTTCCGAGGCAGTATCATTATGGAGGTAGATTGTCTCATCTCCCTTCCGAGGAGTGGCTATAAGATATCTATATAAATGGAAAAACGTACCATGCTCGTGGATATGAAGATTGAACATTGTGAAAATGTCAGTTCTACCCGAAGCAATCTAAACATTCAATGCAACCCCAATCCAGATCTCATCAACATGTTTTAAGGATATGGAAAAAACAATCATTAACTTTATATGGAAAAGAAAGAGACCTCAGATAAGCAAAGCACTATTGAAGAAGAACAAAGTAGGAGGTCTTACACTGCCAGATCTCAAAACTTACTATACAGCCACAGTAGTCAAAACTGCCTGGGGCTGGTACAATGACAGACATATAGATCATTGGAATAGAATTGAGAACCCAGAAATAGATCCATCAAGCTATGGTAAGCTGATCTTTGACGAAGGGTCAAAATCCATTTAATGGGGACGAAATTATATGTTTAAGAAATGGTGCTGGCAAAACTCATTATTAATTTGCAGAAAAATAAAACAAGATCTTTACCTCACACCATACAGAAAAACTAACTCCAGATGTATCAAAGACTTAAATGTGAAACCTAAAACTATAATGTTCCTCAAGAAAAAACTAGGGGTAAATTTAGGGACCCTAATATATGGTATTAGGAGCTCTGGTAGCATAGTGCCTAAGGCATTTGACTGCTAACCCGAAGGCTGGCGGTTCAAACCCACCAGCCATTCCTTGGAAGGGAGGTTGGGCAATCCTACTTCCGTAGTGATACTGCCTCGGAAACCCAAAGAGGAGTCACTATGAGTCAGGGCCGACTCGATGGCAAATAACAACAACAACAACAACAATATATGGTATAAATGGACTATCAAGCATAACCTAAAATGCACAAACAACAGAAGATAAAGTAGATGAATGAGACCTTCTAAAAATTAATTTTTTTAATTTGCTTCCAAAGACTTCTCCAAAAGAGTCAAAAGAGAACCCACAGATTGGGAAAAAAATATTTGGCAATGCCATATCTGACAAGGGACTTATCTCCACAATTTATAGACAACTCCAACATCTCAACAACAAAAAGACAAATAATACAATTAAAAAATGGGGAGAAGGCATGAATAGGCACTTCACCAAAGAGTATATTCAGGTGGTGTGGTATAGTAAATTAATTTGTGTGGCTTTTCTACCCATAAGTCTTTGTAAACTCCAAGGTGGGATTTGCAATGAGCAACTGAGGAGCTCCTGATAGCTGAAGGTGTCCACCTGGAGTATTTCTTTTGGGAGTAGCACAAAACAATGTTCTGGGAGGTGCCCACTCTCAGGTGCTTAGAGTTCTGATGCTATAATTGGCTAGTTTGACCACCCTGCCAGGCTCAAAAGGAGGCCTCTTAGAGGCAGAACTCTCTCTGACTGCTGGTGGAGGAAGACGTGCTGCTGAAAGAGACACGCAC
>NW_006922191.1:357598-383052 GCF_000298275.1 Orycteropus afer afer | reverse complement strand
ACCCTGCCAGGCTCAAAAGGAGGCCTCTTAGAGGCAGAACTCTCTCTGACTGCTGGTGGAGGAAGACGTGCTGCTGAAAGAGACACGCACCCCTGAAAGAGACACGTGCTGCTGGGAAAGAGATGCAAGAGACACACATTGCTGAGTGAGACACCGAGGGACCAGCGCTGCTGGGAAAGAGACTGTGAGAGACTGTTGGCTGAGGGAGAGTGGGCTGGGAGAGAGACTGAGCGTTTTTCCTGAATGCAAATTGTAGCCTGGTGCTTCTGTAATAAACCCTGTAATCCATGAATTCTGTGTGGCCACTGCAGCGAATTATCGAACCCAGGAGAGGTGGTGGGTGCTTTGGGAAGAACGGTTGGTGAAAGGGCTGGAGGGAGGCAGCATGTCTGGCCTTGAAGTAATAGGCCTTGGGTTACTGCTGGTAATCCTGTCTTCCTCTTGTGGGATTAGAGAGGTCAGAACATGTGGCCTCCTTGTCATTTTTGTAGGTGGCCAAAAGACATATGAAGAAATGCTCACGATCATTAGCCATTAGAGATACAAATCAAAACATTGAGATACCATCATGCTCTATCACTAGCAACAAAGTTCATAACGACAGAAAACAACAAATTGTGTAAGCATGTTTGACTGCTAACCAGAAGGCTGGTGGGTTCAAGCACAGCAGCCACTCATCGGAAGGAAATGTGAGCAATCTATTTCTGTAGTGATACCACCTCAAAAACCCAAGGAGGAGAAAGATGAGGCAGTTTGCTTCCATAAGATTTACTGCCTTGGAAACCATATAGGGTTTCTGTCCTACAGAGATGCTATGAGTTGCAATCAACTCAATGGCAGTGGGTTATACTAATTAATGGTTATAAATTGTAACATTTGGTAATTTGGAAACATTTATCACTTAGAACTTTTGTTCCATTGGTGGAGGAAAATATAAACAAAAAGCTGAATGTTGGGTATGTTCATCATTGCAAGGGTGTCATTATTTCAGGTTATTCTTAACAGATAAAGCTGGGATGGAATTAGAAAGGCAGGGAGATGATAGATTATGAAGCATAATATATGTCAATATACACCTACTGTTCACTTGTCAGGTATCTCGTTATCCAGCATCTTACATTTACAACAATAGTGAAAAACTTATTATCTTTTTGCATACTAATGACATATGTCTGGCAGCAACAGATGCCAATGTATGAGCTGAGAGTAACGCTGGCTGTGATAGTTAAGGTCATGTCAAATTGGCTGAGCACTGATTCTCAGGGGGTTGACCACTCGGTAATGATGTAATTTGACAGTTCTGTAACTTTTTATTTGGCAGTTATGTAATGATGTAATCATACTCCATTTTGTGATCTAAAGTGGTCATCCTCTATTTTCATGAAATGTCAATTTTTACATAATGACGGGGTCTTTGGAACCTAACCATAATAAGTGGTTATATATAACCATGATAAGTGAGGAATGAGTGTATATGTTTAAACAAATGGAGAATAATGATACAGACATAACAATAAAAATAAGACAAGAAGACACTGGGGTTATTAAAATGTCTGTATCAAAATCAAAATATGAAGAAGGAAATTCTATAGGAATAGGTTTAGGTTTTCCTTAATGATTTGTGAATAAAATGACCACTTTTGACACCAAAACATTATCAAAGAGTGTTTTTGCAATATCTTTGAAAATACAAGGACTTTATGTAAAATACACATACAAGGTAGATAGCCAGGTACAAGAAGCTGGTAACCACCCATTATGTGCTGAGGAAATATTTTTCACATTGAGTGAGTTCTAAAACGAGCTTGCTCTGGAGAAAATTCATTGTTGAATGTTGCCAACCTCACATGGTAAATCACAGCTACCTTTCTGTCTTTTTCTAATTGAGATTATTTGTTAGACTTTCTTAAATTATATTGGAAGCAATAAATACTGATTCCAAGTCAAGTCACTATCCTCTTAAGTGAGAGTTACATAGCTCAGGCATTAAGATATTTTCAAGACAAAGTAATTTCAAATAATGATTCACTTCTAACTAAATATATCTATGGAAGAAACTGCCTATAGAAAGTGACTGAACACTCAAAAAAATATTCACTGTTACGGAGTCGAATAAGTTTCATAGTGACCCCCATTGGGTTTCTGAGGCTATAAATCTTTACAGAAGTAGATTGCCTCATCTTCTTTCTGTGAAGCAGCTAGTGGGTTTGAACCACTGATCTTCTGGTTAGCAGCCAAATGCCTTATCCACAATGCCACCAGAACTCCTTACAGTATGTTAATAGCTCCCTAAAATGAATACTTTCAAATTGTTCATGGAATGTCTTTATTTTTCTTTGTATAAAATGTTTTTCTAATTATTGAGTGTTTATGTAACAATCATTATGCCTATGTGATGATTAAAAACTATTAATAATATGAAATCATTTATATTTACCCTTCCACAAAAGAGATCAAGTCAAACCAAACTCACTGCCATAGACTAGTTTCTGAATCTTAGCAACCCCCTGTGGGTTTCTGAGGTGGTAAATCTTTACAGAAATAGATTGCCTAGTCTCCCTTCCATGGAACTAAAGAGATAGAACAGTAAAAATTAACTACAGAGAAAATTACTATTTATTTTGTATAAACTTTCCATAAATAATGCAATATACATAAGTGGACACTATGAAACTTTTAATGAACAAATAATTCCAATGTTATACACACTATTCCACAATGGAGTGCCTTATAGTAGAGAAAACCTGAGATGAGGAAAAGATGTGCAATGAGCTGTAAGGCAGCCTACCCAAAGTATGCCTACCAATGAGGAAAACTACATATATTCTGCCCTCTGCTCCAAATGGAAACACTATTTTTATCCTCCAGGCCAAATCGCTGTACTAACATCCTAGAAGCAATAGTCAGAATAAAATTTCAGTGCCTCTTCTGGCAAGGCATGCAGAAATGTGAGAGACCCATGGAGAACTGTCTCTCAACAAATAGTAAGTACTCACTGAGTGTTAACAAGTGAGTAATATCTGTCACGAGGTTCATTTTATGGAAGTCCACTTGTACCGAAATAATAAGCTTACTGAAATATTACATGCTTTTTGTTCTTTGGTAATCATCTTTTACTATTGAGGTCATTCATTCAATTGAAATGTAGCCTAGGAATATACAAGATCACTTTGAAATGGACATGAACAAAAATTATTTTTTCCCTCTCTTTCTGAACTTACCCTTTTGTTTGCTTACCCCAACCTGCTTCTTTTGCTGGCAGATAGACAGTTTAGACTAATACATGATTTTACTCTAGCAACCTTCGAGTATGACCTAGAAATGACAAGATTGAGTGATTACAGATACAAAACGGGTAGGACAATATCAAGACTAAAGCAAAACTGCAACTATTCATAACACTGAAACTTCCTTTATTTGGATAAAAATAGGAAATGTTTAGCCCAAGGAACTATACATAAGTCCTTTGGCCTGATTATCAGACTGTCAGAAGGTAGTGCTCATATTGTTATTAGTTGCCCTTGAGTTGATTCTGATTCATGGAAACCCCATGTGTTAACAGAGTAGAACTGCTCCTTAGAATTTTCTTGGCTATACTGTTAACCACTTGACTGCTAACCAGAAGGCTGGTGGTTCAAACCCACCAGCCACTCCTTGGAAGGAAGGTTAGGCAATCTACTTCCCTTGCATTAAAATGTAAAATAATATAGCAATCTTTACACCTTAACATCTACTTTTTAACACTCTGATCTAACACTCCAGTTCCATTAGAGGTTATATATTTCATCTGCAGATGAAAGCTGGACAGTGAATAAGGAAGGACAAAGAATAATTGATGCTTTTGAGATATGGTGCTGGGAATAATATTGAGTATACCATGGGCTGCCAGAGGAATGAACAATTCAGTCTTGGAAGAAGTACAACCAGAATGCTCCTTAGAAGTGAGGGTGGTGAGACTTTACCTCACTTACTTTGATCATTTATCAGGAAGGACTTGTCCCTGGAGAAGGACATCATGCTTGGCAAAGTAGAGCATCAGCAAAAAAGGAAGACTCTCAACAACATGGATTGACAGAGTGGCTGCAATAATGAGTATAAACATGGTACGTGTTGTGAGGATGGCACAAGACCAGACTGCATTTTTATGAGTTGGAATCAACTCAACAGCACCTAACAATAAAAACAACATCAGAAAATACATCTTTTTTGGAAAGGCAATGTCTTTAACCCAAAATAGCTATTGTCATTTTATTAAAGCCAACAGTTTATTTTTATAGCAAGATCCCCTTCTATGTTCTGAAAATAAATTAATATGTAATGTAATATACATATGCATCTAATTTTCAAGGAAATCATTACAATCCCTAAGCTTGATATAAAGAGAAATTATGGAAAATCATTTATAAATAGAAACATCATTTCAATATATAAATGCTTTGGCACATTTATATTCACTAATATTATGAGATGCTTCTACTTGGGATGTGATGACTACAAATGTGGACTTGAAAGAAATGTGTTGGTAGTTCAAATACTGTGAGCATCCTTGCCAATCATGATGTGAATTTCTAAAACCAAAAATCACCCCATTGCCATCAAGCTGATTCTGACTCATAGTGACCGCACTGTGTTTCTGAGGTGTTAAATCTTTACAAAAGTTGATTGCCATGTCTTCCTTCCACAGAGTGGATGGTTGGTTTGAACTGCCAACCTTCTGGCCAGCAGTCAAATGCCTAAGGCATTCTAAAGTGGTGTTTAAATATTGT
The DNA here is from genome assembly GCF_000298275.1 of Orycteropus afer afer. NCBI lineage: Eukaryota > Metazoa > Chordata > Mammalia > Tubulidentata > Orycteropodidae > Orycteropus > Orycteropus afer. Next base: position 378,286 of record NW_006922191.1, on the reverse strand, counting down.
TTTTATCAACAAAACAAATTCAAGCTTCCCTTCATTTTTGAGGCATTTTTGTTAAGTTTACTTTTAAAATGGGAAAATAACTTCATACAAAAATAGATAATTCTAGACCCTGGTAATTCTAAACAGGTTTTTCCCCTACATGGATGTGTTGAGAATTAAGGCAAGCGATAGAAACACAAGAAAGAAATATTTGGCCCAGTCTTGAAGAGTGGAGAAAGGATTCTTGAGAAAGTAAACCCTAAAGTGAAAGATGAAGTTAGAAGTTAACCATGAGAATTGGGAATTATTAGAGGCAGAGGACAGAGACTGTGTAATAGCTTACTTGGAACTCTGCTTTTTGAAGCTTTATAACTAAATATCCAAATAAGGTCCTGGTGTCTCAGAGTTCCTTAAAGGAAAGATGCAATTTATACTGTAAAACATCCAAAGGACCCTTAGAAATTAATGATCTTTTTCAGCAGTGTTTTCCACACTAAGTAATACAGTTTGGTGATAGTGCTGAAATATTCATGCTTTGAGAGAGGAGCAAATTTATTTTGATCTGTTGCAACAGAAAATTTTGAGATGGCGGTATTCTCTTATATCATGAAAATATATTTTCTAGTCACAAATACTATTCGGCATAGTGCCTAGGGCACTTGACTACTAAACAGACGGCTCGGTTCAAACCCACCAGCCACTCCTCGGAAGAAAGGTTGGGCAAACTACTTCCATAGTGATACAACCTCGGAAACCCAAGGAGGAGTCACTATGAATCAGATCCGACTGGATGGCACATAACAATAACAACAATATATTTTGAATGCAATATATCCTAAATTTTGTGTTAATCTTTTCTGTTTATACTCTGAGACTTATATTCAGCTATTTTTCTTCATTCTGATGATATTTCTATTTTGGTTCAGTTATTAGACCTACTTCTTCAGGAATCTCTGTGAATGGAAAGATCAATAGATACATATGCTCAGTGGGGATTGAAAGAAGAGACCACACTTTTGGCCACACACCATCAAAAACTTAAAAAGAGCCTTTAGAAACATGCAGAGTTACATAAACCTGAAAGAAATAGTTTTGAAGACAAATCCCAGGAAAGGCAGCATGTCTCGTGGAGACAAGTTCAGAAGGAAGACTGGGCAATCTACGAAACCCAAGGAGATGTCCCCATGAGTAGGAGCCAACTCCACAGCAGTGAGGCTTTTTTTTTTTTTTTTAGTAGTTGAATAGAATGACCATTTCAGAACTGGAATGTGAATAACTTCCTAACTAAATACAAGCTGTCCCCAAGCTACCAACATCTGAGTTATGAACCAATTCCTGTAAAGTCTATTATGCTAAAAATTCAAGGTACATACAATGGTCTATAAAAACAAATGGGTACTACTTTGCAATACACATGAAAACATTAGGATTGTAATTACTATATTATTATGTTAAAGATGTTTTAGAGTATCTGGAAGTGTTTCTTTAATTTTTTTTTTTAATTTATTTATTGACAGAAAAATATGCTATGTACTAAGAAAAGCATTTGACTGACTTTAGATGCAAACTATACCTAACTGTTCTCACTTACATAAAAATTAAAGACAGATTTAGGAATGTTAGTAAGCTGAGTACTGCCTGTAAGCCTGCTTTTTTTTTTTTTTAAATTAAAGAGAAAAGTGCCTCAGGTAGAATGAAATGACTGATGACTCTTCCCTTTGAAAAATATAACTACTAAACTTTTACAGGAGCTCTGGTGGTGTAGTGCGTAACACATTTGACTGCTAACCAGAAGGCGGGAGGTTCAAACCCACCAGCCACTCCTCAGAAGGAAGGTTGGGCAATCTCCTCCTTGGAAACCCAAGGAGGGGTCACAATGCATAGGATCCGACTCAACGGCAGTGAGTGTGATTTTGTTTTTCTTTTTTTAACTTTTACAGTGAACAAAATATTTAGTTTCTAAACCTCAATTAAATGCATGTATGTCAGTGCATGTTGAGGTTGGTGCTTAAGTGTGAATGTGAAAGAAACAAGAAAAGTTTTTTAGGAATTTATCATCTTTAAGGAGAGTGACAAGTACAGAAAATATTGTATCACATCAAACTACAATATAACATTAGGAGTTGGATCTACATTTAATTATTGGCTCTGTCATTTAATAACCATGTGGCCTTGGAGAGTTGTTAAGCCTCTGTAACTTGGATTTTTGTTTTGTTTTTATCTCTAAAATGTGCAGAGGTAATGATGCTTACATAGTGGGATTTTCAAAGGGATTATTTGAGAAGGGACAATATGGCCATGAACTCTACCCAATAAACTATGAATCTGAGCAAGATGGTTGCAAGAGAGTTTTCATTCAATGATTTGTCCCCCTTTCAGAACAAAACTCCACATCCTTTAGAAGAAGAAAATCTATTTCAGACTTATCCTAACATAGCATACTCAATATCTAGCATTTAACAAAAATCAGATTTATAATCTAAGGGAAGAAAAATTAAATGGAAATTGCAGATGTGGCAATTAGCAGACAGTTTAGGTTAGGGAGGGCAAATATGTTCAGGGACATAAAAGAATACTTGGATATAATCGATGCAAAGTTGGAGAATCTTAGAGAAGTGAAACTAAGAAGGAATTAAATAAAAATTATGGAAAGCAAAGCACAATAGCTAAAATTAAAATATATATATTCTCAGAATGAAATTATAAGCCACTTGGAAAATAGAAAATAAATGATCAGTGCAATAGAACACAAATAGGAAAGAAAGAGTGTAATTTAAAGTGTGCAGATTTTTAATAAAGCCTTTAGGAGGTCCAGGCAACCCAAGATAGACTCTAGGCTGTGGACAAAGCAACTTAACTGTGTTAGAAATGTACCAATCAACCTCAGTGACAGGTTTTAAGGAGGAAGGTGTTGACCTAGGTACCTTTTGATCTTTTCTATTAAATTTCTACTTATATTACTACTTAGACTTGGTAGATTTACACAGCATGTGTATTGTTAGGTTGTAGAATGTACCCAGCTCAACTGAATAGGTTGTAAAAGATATGTAGATGTAGCCAACATGAACCTACATTCATTCAAAACCAGCATTTGCAATCTTTCTCTTTATGGTATCTCTGGGTATGGACTCTTTCCTAAAACACTTCTCAAGATATGACTGCCCCTTAAAATCATTTGAAATTATTTGAGCCTTATCCCCTCATTTCTCATAAGGCAGAGGACACACCTGGGTCTCATTTGTAACTCTAAGAACCGGGATGTAATTTTTAACTCTGAAGTTCACAGGAGATTCTTAGATATAACAGTCTCAGCTCACTGACTACTGAATGAAAGCTCTTTTTTTTTTTTTTTTTCCTTTTAGAAACAAACATTATATTACAGTCATGTTTAGCCCAGCTGGGGAAGCCTAATGTAGCTTGAAATAAGTTTTGTTATGATGAAGTAGTGATTTTGAGTTAGAATGCTTGAACTTGCTAACCAGGAATGTTTCTAGAGCCTAGTATCATGAGAAAAGACATTTAAAATAAAGGTGAGCACTCTAAGGGATTATAAATACTGCTTCAGCTGAAACCACAGGGCTTTTGGTTTAATTTGCTTGCACCTCTGTTTTCTGTATAGCTCTTTCCCTTTCTCCACTATTACTAACTTAAGTTTCTTTGGTTTCCATAGTGATAACCCCTGGGCGCTCTGGTAGCATAGTGCCTAAGGCACTTGACTGCTAACCAGAAGGCTGGTGGTTCAAACCCACCAGCCACTCCTCGGAAGGAAGGTTGGGCAATTCTACTTCCGTAGTGATACTGCCTCGGAAACCCAAGGAGGGGTCGCTGTGAGTCGGGGCCGACTCGATGGCAAATAACAACAACAACAACAACAACAACCCCCTGGGAAGTTCCTTCTACTCAGTATTTGCCTTACTATTGTTGATTTCTGATCTTACTTTGTGTCCTAAACCCATTTTCTGCTGAATGTCACTGAAAGGTATTAGGAAATCTATTTGAAGAATCAGTTTATCAGTCTTCCTTATTTCCCAAACGGGATAAGGCTTGAGCTTCTAACTATGTAGCAATCCTTCTAAAAGCATCAAAATAAACCCTTAAGAGCAGGCAGTACCAAATAATTTCCAAATATATGCTAAAAAAAAAAAAAAAAGACATATTACCAGATATTGTTAAATCACCTTGATAGTAATGAAGAAAGAAATCTGCCTGCAATAATTAGCTGACTTTTTTGATTAGTGATTACTGATGAGCTCATTATAAAATTTCAAATACAATTTTTGACTAGTGAATAAGTTTTAGAGATCACACACACACACACACACACATATTTAAAAAAAAAAAAAAAACTGCCATTGAATTGATTCAACTCATAGCAACCCCTTCTTGGGTTTCCAAAGTGGTATATCTATAGAAGTAGATTACCCAATCTTCCTTCCGAGGAGTGGCTGCTGGGTTTTAAACCACCAGCCTTCTGGTTAGCAGTCAAGTGCCTTAGGAACTATGACACCCGAGCTCCCAGACACATATATATGTGTGTGTATACATATATATGCAAGTGTATACATATATATGTGTGTGTATACATATGTGTGTGTGTGTGTGTATGTTGTTATTGTTATGTGCCGTCTGTATATATACATGGTGGGTTTGAACCACCAGCCTTTTGGTTAGCAGTCAAGTGCCTTAGGTACTATGCTACATATGTATACGTATATGTACTACGGTACTTATATATATGTATGTGTGTGTGTATCCCACCAGCCACTCCTCAGAAGGAAGATTGGGCAATCTACTTCTGTAGTGATACTGCCTTGGAAACCCAAGGAGGGGTCACTATGAGTTGGGTCCGACTGGACGGCACATAACAACAACAACCTGTGTGTGTACACACACACACACACACACACATGCAAATATTCTAGAGACCATTGAACATGCACCATGGGAGAACAGCATGAAACAGAATGGGAATTTAATAATCTGAGCTCTGCTCCTATGTTTTACTCAGAAGTTATAAGACCTTGTACAAATCAGTAAGGTATTATGGTTTTTCTTATTTTTAAAAAGAAGACATTGAGGCAGAGATATTTTAAGTAATATATCCAGGATCACATAATCAATAGGAGGCAGAATCAGCTTTTAAATAACTTCTACACCAGATCCACTCTTAGGAAATCATGTCAGTGTAAGTCATTACACTAACTTTACATTAACTTAGTAGCTCAGTTATATAGAGAAGTAAGTAACTGCCTGGGATATACTTGGGTGGTTGATGATATCTTTCAGATCAGTATACCTGTGTTCTTTCCTTGAGTACTTGATAATACCAAATAAATATCTATATTTTAAATTCTCAACTGTGCTTTTTTCTTTAAGAATTAGAAATTGAAAGAAGCAAACACTAAATTCTTACAAGCAAAACACTAAACCCTTCCAAATAAATACAAATCCGAGATGAGCATTTGTATAAATGGTCTAAGAGTAGTGGTATCAGAACCTGTCTAACTTCAGGGAGTATAAAGGGAATTACCACCAGCCTAAGGCTAATTCCTATGAGGTAGAGTTTATACATACCTCTATTCCCCAATCTTGTGACCAATTCTGACACCAGCTATCCCTCCCATGACACTCTTTACTTCTGTTCTTGGTTCAATGCAATGGCCACGTAGAACTCACAGACCACACTCCAGTTCAGTGATTTCTTGAGAAACAGGGTACAACTCAGGATCAGAATCAACAGACTACAACTCAGGATCATGGTCAGGAAGCATGTCGTCAGTCTCCCTTCAGGGCAGGACAGCTCTCTCAGTTCATCTTTACCATGAAGCCCTCCTCTCAGCCCCGTGAGGAAAGGCTTCTTCTCAGTCTCCTGAGGACAGGTCCTCTTGATCCTTTCAGCCCTGTGAAGATGAGCTCCTCCATCTCCCTTCAGGACAGGCAGCTCTTGGCCCTTCCATCTGTCATCACTGACTCTGCCACTAGGCTGAGTCCAGGCCTCTCACTGTGTCTTCAGTGTTACTGCCCTTGACCATGTTCCTGGCTCTTTTAGGAAGTTCCTTGCCTCATCTCTTTCCATGCTTCTCTCTTCCTTCTTCCCTCTCCTTCTACTTGATACTTCTCATCCTGCTTCTGCTGGCTGCTTAAGTACATGAACTCCTTGTCAATTCCAAAGCCTGGCATTCTCATCAGCGTTGGGCCCCAGCACTTCATTTACATAGCAAGCTACAACTCATTCCTTTGCATAGTCTATTGGCTAGTACCTAAAAGGTGGGTACTAAACTAGGGCCAGGCAGAAATTATGAAACCATTTTTGTTTACAAATTATCAAGGAATTGTTAATCAGCCTGGACAAAATAACAAGCCCTGTGAGTTACAAAACTAGGGAAAAGTTAACTCTTCATGGTTTCAAGGGGAAAAAAAAAAACCTCTCTTGATGTTTTTCTAAAGAACCAAAACAAGGCCGTATGAAGGAACTCTTTTCACCACAGCATCTAAGATTTCCTTTAACAATTTGAAAATATTCAAAGGAAATGTAATCGAATTATTCATAATCAATTTCAATTATTACTGGAGTAATAATAAAGGATTGTTCATTTGTGGTAAAAAATGTATAAAATTCCACCCTTTCCCTTGGCATGAATTACTAAATGATGATTTACATATTTATAGGGTACATCAGATTCCTCTTGGGCTCTCACAATATCACACCACCTTTCAGTAGCAGTTTTACTTTAATCAGCTTCCCCTACCTGTGACTTGAGCATCTTCTGTGCTTTTCTGCCCCAGGTTGTCACTAACGCTGCAGTTTAGGACACACATCTGCCTGTAACTGCTGATATCCACACAGCTGTAATCTGGAAGGGCAGCACTAGGCCAATGAGGGGACAAGATTCATCTTCGCTCTAATCCCTTTACCACATAAACGACATATTTTTGCTTATTGTAAAAATGCTATGGGGGTGTCATTGTCTGACATCTACATTCATGACAGGGAAGGAAAATCATTATCAGCATCAACAGTCCAAGATTGATTCCTATAAGGTAGAGGTTAGACGTGCCTACATACCCTAAACTTTTTTTTTTTTTTTACCAACTCTTACATCAGTTGTCCCTCCAGTACCATTCTCTGCTTCTCTATTGGTTTGATAATTCATTGAAGGGCCACACAGAACTCACAGACAACACTCACAATTACGGGTTTATTAGGGAAGTAACAGATTACAATTCAGGTTCAGGAACACTCAGGAAACAATTCTTCAATCAGGACATCCTCTCCTTGACCATCTCTGTAGGCACATTTCTCTGGCCCTCGGCATCTCTATCCCATGACCCCTTGGCCTCTTCCCTGCTTGGGTATATATTACAAATATCTATTTTTTTTTTTAGCTCTTCCAATAAGTGTTCAGAGGTACCCTATTCTGCCTCTAAGCTTAAGTTTGAAAGCACTCAGTTCTAGCTCCATGGGTTGGCAAATCTAGCTCCACCAACTGCCCAGAAGTAAGCAACTCTACCAGCAAACCTCTTTGGGGACTCAGCTTGCTCATTCCATGAGACAGGAACTCTACCATGCCATCTTCAGACAGTCCCCTCCTGTTCTCATGACAGTCTCCATTTCTCTTCTGCTGCTTCTCACTGTATCTTGCTATCTCAGCAAGATGTTATAACTGTCTCTGTCTCTTGGTTTAAGAGTGCCCTCAGCGCAGGAACTCTGGGTTCAGAGAATATGATCTGTTCCTATCTCTTCTTCTTGGTGTTAGTCAAGACTCCCCCTTACACCTCTGGGATGGCTGATTTTAAGCCTAGAGGGATGGAAAATGGACCAGTCCCTTCATTAAGATTTCATACATCTTATTTTCATGACCCACTCCCACAAGGATGCCATACCCTTTATTTATATTTTTTATCCAGCTATCCAATCCCCTTGGTGGGCCACAATCACCTCACATTTTCATAGGCCTACATAGTGATTTTGTAGCGTTACAAAGACTGTGGCTAAAAAAGTCATATTAAGTAATTCACTGTACTACAGGTCACTCTCTGGCTCTTATAGTCATTGACACTTTTATACACAAATAATTCACTTCCCCCCTCAGCCATTTTATCAGTTCAAAACAGTCATCAATGATTAGTCTTTCAGTAGGGAAAAGAGTAAGGGTGAGGTTACTCGGGTACCAGCCAATCAGGTCTGCTGCAGGTATCCATTTGATCTGACCAGGTTCTCCCATGTTTACCCTTTATGGCCTCTGATAAAATTTGACAGAGAGAAGATTGTTGCTTTCTTCTGAGCTTCACAATGTATTGGCACAGCAAAACTTTCAAGAGATTTTAGTTTCAGTCACTGTACCCAAATACAGCAGTGCCTCCCCCTTAGTACACTCTTGCACAGTCACATCTTCTACAATTACATTTTTTACAATCACAATTAACCTTGTGTGGTAGTTAAATTTGTATATCAACTTGGCTGGGCCTGGTTGAGTGACTGGGCAACTGGTGGTATTTATTCCCCATGATGAGACTGGCAATCAACTCCATGGTGGGATCTACCACAAGCAGCTGAGTAGCTGCCTTTGGGATGTGGTCTGCTTTCTGTTTATAAGGAGAAGCCTTAGGGATAGTCTCCAGCATATGGCAAGCGTGGACCCTGAATGTAGCCATATTGTTGTTCAGCAGCATGCCAAGTTCTGTCGAACTTGAGGCTTAAAATGAACTTGAATTGATGCCCTGCCATGAGGTTTGGTAAACTCGGGACTAGGGCTTTTTACTTGTCAACCTTGGGCTTGGCAGCCTCAGCAGCCAGCAGCTGTCTGAGTGAAGAAAAGCTGCTAGCTCCAGTGGGCTGGGAGCAGAAGGCAGAGCTGGACCTCAAGGTTCAGGGGCTTTCACCCAGTCCCTACAGCCTGGCAATTTGAACTTGGACTTAAAGCCTCCAGACTGTGAGAGAATAAACTCCTGTTTGTTAAGGCCATCCCATTTGTGGTATATTCTTGTCAGAGCAGCACTAGGTAACCAGAATACCCTGTTAACAATCAACATGCACAACTGAACCATATAATCCTATCAGCATCTTTCCTCACCATCTCTTTCCTAGACCCATTAGGAAAATGGAAACTATCCAGTCAGAATCTTCCCTTGTCCCCCTAATTTTGAGTTTAAGCACACTCACAAAACCATAGAAGCTGGCCATTTCATACATTTATCTCCCCCAGTTTACATAAACAATTTCTAAATTGCTTGTCTCTGTAAAACCAGTGCTCTGAGGAGACAAGCATGTTCCGTGCTCTGAAGAATCTTGTGTTCCAGTTGGAACTTTGAACATCTCCTCCATAATCAAAGTCTAGTCAAGAGCAAACCACCAGATTGCAGCAATTGCACCAGCTCATGGTGCCAAACATCTTTCTCTTTTTTTCTCAAGTTCTGTTGAGCTCATTCCTAACCATCCAACCTAGGTCAACGGGTAGCTCCCATAGGCACAGGAGTCCACACAGCTCCCTGCACTTCAGACCAGTTAGCCCTTCTATCTTTCTTTCATTTTTATACCATATAGACTAGGTCAGTAGGAACCTAGTCTACTAGTGGAACACATCTAAACTCATCTTGTCTCTTCGTTACTGCATATTCACCACTTTCTCTCATTGAGTAGACCCAGGTAGTCACAATAAGTGACTTACTGCTCACAATAAGTGAGCATACTGGGCTCACAGTAGCATACTATTGCCAGTTACCTTTAACTTCCAGTCCTAGAAGGGGGCTCTTCTGCTGGGTGTTGAGTTTTCCCACCTCAGTAAACCCAAAGACAAATTGCTCAAAATTCAAAAAGCAGTACAGTAATTTTCTTTTTTTCCTGCAGATCCATGATTCAAATACAAATCTCCTATTCTCAGTAGTCCTTGGTAGATCTGCATGTCTTTTCAAACATATATTTCCTTAATCTGGAGGTTTGGGTGGGTTTTAGAATTTGACCTAAGGCCCTGATACTCTACATAGGGCTACTGCATTAAAATGCAGAGCCTGTGTTTCTTTCATGCAGATTCTCATTCTTCTTTTTGCATATTCAATCAAGTACTGGCTGAAAGCAAAGTTGCACTTTTTGTAATCTATGATACCCAATATTCATACATGTAGGTCTGTTTTACAACACTAGGTATGAGAAACATTTAATATCCTTAGTGTATTCAAATAAGCACACACCATTTTAAAAAATTCTAGTTTCATCTTTGATACATCTTGGCTATCTTCCCATTCATATGCTGATGGCCTTTCACCACTCCATGGCTTTTCTTTTCCCAACTGCACCAAAATATTCCTAACTTTTCTTTCATCCATTACAGGTAACAACACAAGTAACCAAATAAGAATCAACAGTTACACTTCCTATCCCACTTCAGTTTTTCTCTTACAGAGTCCCGGGTTTCCATGAATCTGGAGCCATTGCAATGAACCCACTTCTGACACCAACTGTAAAATGTCGTAAGGGTAATGCTGTCTGAACTCATATAGGGGAGAAGGAGAATCACATTATCAGCATCAACAGTCCAAGGCTGATTCTTATGAGGTGAAAGTCAGACAGGCCTCAACTCTCCAAACTTTTTAGCAATTCTGACACCAATTGTCCCTCCCATGACATTTTTTATTTCTCTACTAGGTTCTACAGTATTTTGCAATGGCCACACTGTACACACAATTATGGGCTTTATTAGAGACGTAACAGGTTACAATTCAGGATCAGAAGTGACTCTGGATTCAGTTCTGTGATCAGAATAGCCTCTTCTTAGTAGTCCCTGAAGGCGTGCCTGCCTCTAGCTCTTGACCGCTCAGCTCTACAGCCTCTTGGCCTCTGTCTTGCTTCACATTCACCAATTCCAATTGCTTCAGTTCCAATTCATAGTGACCACCATTGGCTTTCCAAGCTGGTAAATCTTTATGGAAGTAGATTGCCCCATCTTCCTTCCACAGAGAAACTGACAGGTTTGAACCACTGACTTTCTGTTTAACAGTCAAATGCCTTAGGAATTGCACCACCAGAGCTCCTTAACAACAACTCAGTCATTGAGTTAATTCTGACTCATAGCAGTTTCCATTGGGTTTCCAAGGCTGTAAATCATTGTGGAAGCAGACTGCCTCATATTTCTGCAGAGCATTTGGTGGGTTTGAACTACTGAGCTTTTGGTTAGCAGCCAAATGCTTTACCCACTACACCTACCATAGCTCCTTCTGTCCTGCCTCAGCAAGTGTTAAGTTCTTTTAGCTGTGCTGATAAGTGTCCAGAGGCACCGCACTCTGTTAGCAGGCTTCTTGCTTGAAGGTACTCAGCTGTCTTACTCCACAGGCAGTAAAGTCCACCGCATATTCTCCTTCCAGTCTCCTGCTGGTCTTCTGGTTCAGGTGACACCATTTCTCTACTGCTGCTTCTTGCTATCTCTATCTCAGCAAGGTGTTAGAGCTCTTTCTCTGTCTCCTAGGTCTAGGATGTTCCCAGCACAGGGACCCTGAGTTCAGAGTTCATGCTCCACTGTCATCTCTTCTTCTTGGTAGTAATAATCTCCCTTTCTACCTCTGGGATAGCTCATTTTAAGCCCAGTGGTATGTCAAAAATGAACAATCCCCTTGTTATAGTTCCATACAACTTATTTTCAAGATCCCAAATGCACAGATGTGCCATGACCATTATTTATATTGTTAGTAAGCTAGTCAATTCCCTTTGTGGGCTACATACACCTCACATTGCATATTCCTACTCAGTCATTTGGTGGGAATTACAAAGACTTTGGCTAGAAAAGCCATTTTAAGTAATTCACTGTACCACACTTGGGCTCTACAGTCCATAAAAATTTGAACAAAGCCATGAGGTTGGAAGGTTCACCTGCTATATTTTCTTGTATTTACCCTTATTTCTACTTATGTCAGGAAGGCACATGCCTAAATATATTTGCAAAATTTATACAGACATTTTGAGTCTTGAGTACTTTATTAGAGATGTAACAGGTTACATCATTGAGTGCAATTATTCTGAAGGTCTTTCAGAACTGAATAATTAACTGAAAAGTACAATTTATCAGACTCTCATATTTTCTTTGTTCTTGGACTAAAAAAAGAATCTATACATATAAGTGTATGGATTTTTCAAGATATTAGCTATCAATTTTACTTTAAAATGTATATATTGAAATCTTTGACAATTTTTTACTTTTCCTTCACATGTATAAAGTTGTCAAGGATTCTAATATATGCATAGATGTATATATACAATGTGTGCTTCGACCCACAATCAGAGCCCATGGAAACAGCAGTCAAGAAATCAAACAATGTATTGCTGTTGCAAAATACCTTTTTAAAGTGTCAAAAAGTAAAGATATCACTTTGAGGACTAAGAGTTCCCAACCTACGCCACAATGTCTTCAATTGCCTCATATATGTGAAAAGCTGAACAACGAATAAAGAAGATCGAAGAATTGATGCAGTTGAATCATGGTGTTGGTGACCAATATTGAATATGCAACAGACTTCCAGAAGAACAAACAAATCTCTCTTGGAACAAATATGACCAGAAATGCTCCATAGAAGTGAGATGATGAGACTTCCTCTCAAATGCTTTGGACATGTAATCAGGAGGGACCAGACCTGGAGAAGGACATTATGCTTGGTCAGTGGAAAAGAAGAAGACCCTTAACATGATGAATTGACAGAGTGGTTGCCACAGGAGGCTGAAACAGCAATTATTGTGATTATGGCCCAGGCCCAGGAAATTTCATTCTATTGTACAGACTGTCTCTGAGAATTAGAATCAACTCAAAGACACCTAATGAAAACAACAATGTCTATATTATGCACACATACAATATCATATATCATAAAAACTTTATTTGTATAAATAAAAAATATTGTTTTGAGTTTGTTATATCTGTATGTTTTTGACCCTCTGTTCTTTAATCAGAAATTAATGGATATAAGACAGAAACCAGTGTATAGGTTTCACAAGTACTTTCTTCCTTATTTAAGACAAAACCAAGAAATATCCAGACATTATGGCCTGCTTTCAGACTTGTGTGAAGGTGGGTTCTTTGATCTGCTGAATGTTCTGAGACATAGATATAGCATTTCTCACTTGGTGACTGAGGAAGAAGACAATGGTTTAATACTTGTTGCCCAAATCCAAAGCAGGAAAGAATAGTGGCAGAGGAGGAGGGGAAAGATAGTTGTGGTAGTCAAGTTTGTGTGTCACCTTGGGTGGTCTTGGTTGAGCGGCTGGGCACCTGAATGTAGTATTCTCTATGATGAGACTGGTAATAAACTCCATGGTGGAATCTATTGTGAGCAGCTGAGTAGCTGCCCTGGGGATGCGATCTGCTTCCTGTATATAAGGACAAACATTGGGGAACAGTCTCCAGCATATGGCATGCTTGGACCCTGCATATAAGCCTTGTCATTGTTCAGCAGCCTGCCATGTTCTGCCGACCTTGGCACTTACAATAGACTTTAATTAATGGCCTGCTGTGTAGTTTGGTAATATCGGGACTGTGCCATTTTATTTGTCGACCTTGGGCTTGTTAGCCTCAGCAGCCAGTAGCTGCCTGAGTAAAGAGATGTTTCTAGCTTCAATGGGCAAGGAGCAAGAGGCAGAGCTGAAGCCCAAGGTCGAGGGGCTTTCACATACTCCCTAGAGCTTGGCACTTTGAACTTGGACTTAAAGCCTCCAAACTGTGAGAGAATAAACTCCTGTTTGTTAAGGCCATTCTGTTTGTGTTATTTCTGTTAGAACAGTGCTAGGTAACCAGAATAATAGGCAGTGATTTATCTGCTTTTTTGCTTTTCTCAGGGTAAAAATCTATTGTCCAAAGTAACATCAAATCATAAATTTAAGTTTTCTTATTTTGAACCCTGAGAACTTATTTTAAATACATCTAAACAAAATATCTTAATATACCTAATAATCCCCATATAAATATAATGTATCTCTTTATGAAAAAAAAAATGTTTCATATATGGAAATGTTGTGTATTCATATCATAGGAACATATTTTGATCTTAAGAATGAGTAAAATATTAAGCATAATTAAGTTCATCGACTATGAATCTCTGCTGGTTTCTGCCCCTTATGAACTAATAATGCTTTTTAGCACTTGTGTTTTTCCCCCAATCATTAAACTGTGAATAGGAAAAAATCCCAGGTTACAAATTAATTCTGTTCAGTTAAATTAATGTAATTCATTTTTTTCTTCTATAATTGAAAGTAATTTCTATGTCGAGTCCTCATTTCAATATGTGGCAAGATTTACATCTTAATTAAGTCAGCATTTTCTCTACCATTCCTCAGTTCTGTCTCTATCTCATGGTGGAGGGTGCTGATGGGGATCTGGATTTGATGATCCATGCTTCTTCTTGCTAGCTCCTAGTCTGCATTCCTATCAGTTGTCTAACCATTGGTCAGTAAATGTTACCTTCCTCTTCTGCCAGACTTCTCTGTCTCTCCAAGCCACTCTTTTTTCCTTTTTTTTTCCTGACTAGATTTTAAGTGCTTCTAGGGCTGTTGGGAGCTCAGTGAGGCTATTTGTGGCATGTCACAATACAAGTTCTGACTTTAGGCATATAAGAAATCATTCTAGTACTTTCTGATCATTGGTGGGGCATGCAAGATATCTATGAATCCCATCGTCAAACTCACTTAACATTTTATGTAGCCATTTTAAATTGGCCCCCTTAGTGGTGCCCTATGGAAAAATGTGAGATTTCTCTTACCTCCCTGGACCACATATAGGCATAGATCTCTGATTACTTTTGCATTGGGCTCCTAATCCAATCTATGATTTCTGTTGTTTTCAAATTAAGAGTAGGATGATTGAAGTAAGTGCTGCACAGTTTCTGTTTCTTAAAACTACTTTTTATCTAATTTCTCTTTTCTCTGGCTTTATTTCCTGATTTCAAACCAAAGAGTTCTAGTTTTCTGAGAAATAATGTAGAAACTTATTTTTCTGAGATAAGAAAAGTGCTATGGACTAAAATCCTGGAGAAAATTTTGATTTTATTTTATCCTTCTTAAAAAAGGAAATAGTACATAAATACATAATTTGTCATCACGAATTATTGCTATTGTACAGCAGCATATAAATAAAATGAATAAATTATTTCATTAATATATAAGCTTTTTTTCCCATATTCTTTCCCATTTAATAAAAACTAGTATTTTCCATCATTAAATGTTCCATAATATAACATCATCAAAAGCACAGTAGGATGAGACTATAAAAGTTTCCTTAAGATCATACAGATAAGATGAAAGCATATGAAAAGGTATTTTCATAGTTGATAATATATTTATAATTTCTTTTGAATCAATGTGTTAATCAGCATAATCTACAAAGTTCAAAACATGACCAAAGTAGGTGAGACAATTATCTGGCCATTTTCACTTCTAAGAAGCATTAGGCTGCACTTCCTCCAGGACAGATTTGTTAGTTCTTTTGGGAGTCCATCATACTTTCACTATTCTTTGCCAACACCACAACTCAAAAGCATCAACTCTTCTTTGGTCTTCCTTAATCATTGTCCAGCTCTCACATGCATATGAGGCAACTGAAAATACCATGGCTTAGGTTAGGCACACCTTAGTCTTCAGAGACATCTTTCCTCTTCAGCACTTTAAACAGGTTTTTTTGCAGCAGATTTGCCCAGTGGAATATGTCACCTGATTTTGACTGCTGTTTCCATTTGTGTTGATTGTGGACTCAAATAATATGAACTCTTTGATAACCTCAATCTTTTCCCCATTTATCGTGACCTATTGGTCCAGTTGTGAAAATTTTCATTTTAATATGTAATCCATACTGCAGACTGTAGTCTTTATTCTTCATCAGTAAACGCTTCAAGTCATCTTCACTTTCAGCAAGGAAAGTTGTGTCATCTGCATATCACAAATTGTTGATGAGTCTTTCTCTAGTCCTGATGCCACACTTTTCTTCATGTAGCCCAGCTTTTGAATTATTTGCTTAGCATGTTGTTGTTGTTGTTATGTGCCATGGAGTCAGACCCGACTCATAGTGACCCCTCCTTGGGTTTCCAAGGCAGTATCACTATGGAAGTAGACTGCCCCATGTTTCTTCCAGGGAGTGGCTGGTGGATTTGAACTGCCAGCCTTCTGATTAGCAATCAAGCGCCTTAGGCACTACTCTACCAGAGCTCCCATTTGCTCAGCATACAGATTGAATAAAAATGGTGAAAGCATACAGTCCTGATGCACTCCCTTCCTGATTGTAAATCATGTAGTATTTTAAACCATGCAGAAGGACAACCTCCTGGTCCTTGTGCAGGTTCCTCATGAGCACAATTAATTGTTCTGGAATTCCCATTCTTCTGAATGTTATTCATAATTTATTATGATCCAATTCCTTCAGTGCAGCTTTGACTTCTTCCTTCAATACATTGATTTTTGATCACATGCCACCTCCTGAAATGGATGAATATCGATCATTTTTTTTTTTTTTGGTACAGTGACTGTGTTTTCTTTTCATCTTCTTTTGATGTTTCCTTCATCATTCAATATATTGCCCATAGAATCTTACAATATTGCAACTTGAGGCTTGAATTTTTTTTTATTTTTTTTTGTATGAGCAATGCCAAACATGTTCTTTCCTTTTGGTTGTCTAACTCTAAGTCTATTTCCATTTCATTATGATAATTGACTTTCTTCTGCTGCTGCTTTTTGAAATCCTCTGTTCAGGTCTTCTATCTTGTCTTTTCATCCATTTGCTTTAGCTACTTTCCATTCAAGGGCAAGTTTCAGTGTCTCTTCTGTCATTCAAAGGTCTTTTCTTCCTTTCCTGTCTTTTTAGTGACATTGTGCTTTCTACATGGGTGATGTTCTTGATATCATCCCACACACAATTCATCTGGCTTTCAGTCATTGACGTTCAATGCATTAAATCTATTCTTTAGATGGTCTCTAAATTCAGGAGGGATAAAATCAAGGTTATATTTGGCTCCCATGGACTTGTTTTAATTGTCTTCAACTTCAACTTCAACTTGCATATAAGCAGTTGATGGTCTGTTCCACAGTCAGCTCCTGGCCTTTTTTTAGCTGAAGATATTGAGCTTTTCCATCACCTCTTTCCACTGATGGAGTCAATCTGATTCCTGTGTACTCCACTTGGTGAAATCCACTTGTTCAGCCACCATTTATGATGATGAGAAAAAATATTTGCAATGAATAAGCCATTGGTATTGAAAAATTCTATCATGCAATCTCCAGCATTATTTTTATCACCAAGGCCATATTTTCCAACTATTGATAATTATTCTTTGTTTTCAATTTTTGCATTCCAATCACCAGTGATAATCAACACATCTTGATTGCATGTTTGGTCAATTTCAGACTGCAGAACTAGTGAAAATCTTCAATTTCTTCATCTCTGGCTTTGGTGGTTGGTATGTAAATTTTAATAATATTAGTATCAACTGGTCTTCCTTGTAGGCATAGATATTATCCTATCACTGACAGCATTGTACTTCAGCTAGATCTTGAAACATTCTTTGTGATGATGAATGCCCCACCATTCCTCTTCAATTTGTCATTCCTGGCATAGTAGATCACATGGTTGTCTGATTCCAAATGACACAAACCAGTCGATTTTACTTCAGTAATGCCTAAGATATGTATCCTTATCTGTTCCATTCCATTTTGACAACTTCCAATTTTTTTAGATTCATACTTCGTACATTCCACATTCCAATTATTTATGGATGTTTACTGCTCTTTCTTCTCATTTTGAGTTATGCCACATCAGCAAGTGGAGGTCCTGGAAGCTTTACTTGAACCACATCATTAAGGTTGACTCTATGTTGAGGAGGCAGCTCTTCTCCACGCATATTTTGAGTGACTTCTGACCTGAGGGGCGGGCTTATCTTCCAGCACTATGTAGACAATGTTTCATGGTTTTCATAAGATTTTCCAGGAATATAACAGTATTTCACTGCCAATCATAAGGTTTTCACTGGCTAATTCTTTTAGATGTGGATGGCCCCTTCCTTCTTCCAAGTCTGTCTTAGTCTGGAACATCCACTGAAACCTGTTCATCATGGGTGACTCTGCTGTTATTTGAAATACTAGTAGCATAATCTCCAGCCTCACAGCAACACACAAGCCACCACAGTACGACAAACTGACAAACAGCAGCCAAACTTCATGATAACTAATGTAAATCATATTTATTAAGAAAGTTAAATTATATTCATAACATAATTGCTTCTGAGCTTAATTATAACCTAAGACATGGAACTAACAGTATTGTGTGGGCCACTACAGATAATTATTTAAAAAAAAAAATCATCTAATGCTGAGCAGAGCATGATCTTTCTCTGAAACCATGGAGCATGAGCATGTGTGCCTGTAACACCATATGATGCTCTAGCTATGACTTATAAAACTGTGGTTTCTTTTCTAAGTGAGAGAAAAATGAAGAGAATGGTTGCAAAAATAATCTTATAAGACTAAATTGAAAATGAGAATTCATTATTTATAGGTCTTTACAGATGAAAGATTAAAGGGAATATGATCACCAAAGGTATGGAGTGGATGGATATGGAACGCTTAGTAATCCCTAACCATTAACATAGGAGAGGCTCCTTTGGGACAGCAAAAACTAAATAAATAAAAAGATACAAAAAATAAAGATTGCTATTCTAAACCAAAAAGAGCAAGTGAGTGTGAGCAATATATATATATATATATATATGTGTGTGTGTGTGTGTGTGTTTATTTAAATTTAAGCTAAATTTGAAGTGGAGAGTCATGAAATTAGTTGTTTTATATTTTGTTATGAGAAGATAAGGATGTTTAAAGTTATATGTAAGTCTTTGAATAAATATTTCATTTCAGATGAGCATATTGCATTTTTTGTTGTTATGTGCCATTGAGTTGGACCCAACTCATCGTGACCCCTCCTTGCGTTTCTGAGGCGGTATCACTATGGAAATAGATTGCCCAACCTTCCTTCTGAGGAGTGGTTGGTGGGTTTGAACTGCCAGCCTTCTGGATAGCAGTCAAGTGCCTTGGGAACTATACTACCAGAACTCCTGTTATTGCATTAGCAATGTTAAAAATTCCTAATTTAGAAATGTAGATAAATCCAACTGGCATTATTTGCCCTTCATTCATTACAGCTCTTTATATACGTATTAAGTGTACTGTCAAATATGTTGTGTTTTCACTTCTCATTGGGTCATAAGTAAGGTAATTACAACATTTATTTTCAAAACTGAGGTGAATTTGATAGTGAAAAACAATTAAATAATTCAATATTTAATTCATATAAGTTTTGAAATATTTGCTGTTGTTAGGTGTCATGGGGTCAGTTTGATTCATAGTGACCTCATGTACAACTGAACAAAACACTTCCTGGTTATGCACCTTCCCCACAATCATCGCTCTGAGTCCATTGTTGGAGTTGCTGTGTCAATCTGTCTCATTGAGGGTCTTCCTCATTTTCACTGACCATCTATTTTACCACAGATGATGTTCTTCTCCAGGGACTTGTCCCTCCTCATAAATGATCAAAGTAAGTAACAAGAAGTCTCATCATCTTCATTCTAAGGAGCATTCTGTCTAAACTTCCTCAAAGACAGATTTGTTTGTTGGTCTAGTAGTCCATGGTATATTCAATATTCTTGGTCAACACCATAATTCAAATGCAACAGTTCTGTGATCTTCCTTATTCATTGTCCAGCTTTTACATGCATATGAGGCTTTTGAATATACTTTGGCTTGGGTTAGACCACCTTACTCTTCAGAATGATATCTTCACTTTGTAATACTTTAAAGAGGTCTTTTCCAGCAGGTTTGCCTAATGCAATACATCATTTAAGTTCTTGACTGCTACTTCCATGGGAGTTGACTGTGGATCCAAGTAAAATGAAATCCTTGACAATTTCAATTTTTTGTCCATTTTTTATGATGTTTCTTATTAGTCAACTTGTGAGGATTTTTGTCTTCTTCATATTGAAGTGTAATGCATACTGAAGGCTTTGACATTCATCAGTATGTGCTTCAAGTCCTCTTCACTTTCAGCAAGCAAGGTTGTGTCATCTGCATATCTCAGGTTATTAATGAATCTTTTCGCAATATTGATGCCATATTCTTCTTCATATAGTCCAGCTTCTTGGATTATTTTCTCAGCATACAGTTTGAAAAAGTATGGTAAATAGATACAGCCCTTACACTCACCTTTCCTGATTTTAAAACATGCAGTATCCCTCTTTTCTGTCAGAATGATTGCCTCTTGGTCTGTGTTCAAGTTCTTCATAAATTGAATTAAGTGTTCTGGATTTCCCATTTTTCTCAATGTTATCCCTGATTTGCTATGATCCACACAGTCAAATGCCTTTGCATAGTCAATAAAACACAGGTAACCATTTTTCTGAAATTTGTTGCCTTCAGCCAAGACCCTTCTGCCATCAGCAATTTTATCCCTCCTTCCATATCCTCATCAGAATCTGTCATGAATTTCTGGCTATTCCCTGCCAATACACTGCTGCAACAATTTCTGTATTATTGTCACCAAAATTTTACTTGTATATGATATCAATGATATTGTTGAATAATTTCCTCATTCTTTTTTTTATTATTATTAGGATTTGGGTGAAGATTTACAGAGTAAATTCACTTTTCATACAGCAGTTCACATATACTTTGTCTCATGTCATTGACCAAAATTTACAATGCAG
>NW_006922191.1:343316-345601 GCF_000298275.1 Orycteropus afer afer | reverse complement strand
AGAGAGAGAGAGAGAGAGAGAGAGCAGGAGAGAGAGAGAGAGATTTCTTGAAATCTTCTGTTAATCTCTTTTACTTCATAATTTCTTCCATTCATTTTAGTAGCTCCTCTCCATTCAAGGGAAAGTTTCAGCGTCTCTACTGACATCCATTTTAGTCTTTTCTCTCTTTCCTTCCTTTTTAGTGACATCTTGCTTTTTTTTATGCGTGATGTTCTTGATGTTATCCCACAACTCATCTGGTCTTTGGTTCCTGATGATCAATGCCTCAAATCTATTCTTGAGATTGTCTCTAAATTTCAGTGGGATATCCTAAAGTTTATATTTTGACTCATGTGGAGCTCTTAAATTTCCTTCAGCTTCGATTCAAACTCGCATATGAGCAGTTGATGGTCTGTCCTACAGTTGGCCTCTGGTCTTGTTCTGAAACATTTATTTTCATAAATGAAAATGTGTTGTTATATTGGAGGACCTATAAAATGGAAGATTCCCTATTATGGACCTATTTTTAAAATTACATCCAAGAATAAAATTATGTGTAAAGGTAAAACAATAAGAAGAGATGACTCTCATTAGTTATTTATGTATTTCAATCACTTTCCCAGTCATATCTGACATATAATTTCAGTAGTATTTTTAAAAATGTATTTTTCCACTATCAATTTTTAAAGTGTCTAATTCTTTCTTAAGTATTCACTGCAATAATGGTCTTCAAAGTTACACTTTATGATAGATAATAAATTTAAGGTTGCTGGCATTATATACATATATACACTTATGTAACATTTACATATCTATTTAACTACTGTAATTACTGACATACTTGGGTTCCAAAAAAAAAAAAACCCACTGCCATCGAGTCAGATCCAACTCATAGTGACCGCTCCTTGGGTTTCTGAAGTGGTATCACTATGGAGGTAGATCACCCAATCTTCCTTCTGAGGAGTATCTGGTGGGGTGAACCACCAGCCTTCTGGTTAGCAGTCAAATGCCTTAGACACTATGCTACCAGAGCTTCTATACTTGGGTTAACAGGTGCTTTTTCATTATCTAAAGGCTTTTGACAAGGTGGATTGACACAGTGGCTACATTGATGGGCTCAAGAATAGCAAAAATTGTGAAGATGGCACAAACTGGGCAGTGTTTCATTCTGTTGTATATAAGGTCACTTTGAGTCAGAATTGACTCAATGGCATCTAACAACACCAACAAATAGGTTTTTGTGTTTTATATCAATTTGATCTTATTTTCTTTAAATTCACTAAATATTCTCATCATTTCCTTTTTCCCTTTGAATAGTTATCATATGTTATTTTACTAGTCATTTAATAGTACCACAGAATATCTTATGACTTGTCAATTTATTTTGTAATACAAATAATTTATTTTACCATATTCTATTCTGCTCAAGGGAGCTCTGGTAGCATAGTGGCTAAGGCACTTGACTGCTAACCAGAAGGCTGGCGGCTCAAACCCACCAGCCACTCCTCAGAAGGAAGATGGGACAATCTACTTCCATAGTGATACTGCCTTGGAAACCCAAGGAGGAGTCACTATGAGTCGGATCCAACTTGATGGTACATAACACACACACAACACACTCTGTTCAAACAATAAAACCTTTAAATTCCATTTGCCATTACATTTTTGCATCATTTTATCATGTACTCTTTCTTCCACAGGGCAGCTGATGGATAGACACACACACACACACACACACACAATTTACACTTCACAAAACATTACAACATTTGGATCACACAAATGTATACATTTATCCTTGATAATATTCTTTACTTTCTTCTGCAAGGTCATATTAATGTTTTCAATCATTTTCCATCTTTTACTGTAGGGCTACAGGCAATAAATTTGCTCATTCTTTGTTTATCTTAGACATCTTTATCTCACATTCCTTTTTTAAGAGTATTTTCTCTAGATATACAATTCTAGATTGGCAATTATTTTTATTTAGCAATTTAAAAATATTTCATTGCTTTCTGTCTTTCCTCCTGTGTTAGATTGGGTTCTCTAGAGAAACACAAAAACCAGCAAAGCGTATATATATATATATATATATATATATATATATATACACACACACACATAGAGAGAGAGAGAGAGAGAGAGAGAGAGAGAAATTTATCTTAGGAAAATGGCTCACAAACGTAAAGAAGCTGGCAAGTCCAAAGTCCCTGGAGGAAATGGGCTGGCAGCAGCCTTAGCTACCGCAAGCGCAGAGGGCCAAGAAATTCAAGGCTGGCAGGCAGTACACTGGTTGTTGACTCCAA
>NW_006922191.1:337518-343216 GCF_000298275.1 Orycteropus afer afer | reverse complement strand
TAGAGAGAGAGAGAGAGAGAGAGAGAGAGAGAAATTTATCTTAGGAAAATGGCTCACAAACGTATAGAAGCTGGCAAGTCCAAAGTCCTGGAGGAAACGTCGGGCTGGCGGCAGCCTTAGCTTCCGCAAGCACAGGGGGCCAAGAAATTCAAGGCTGGCAATCAGTACACTGGTTGTTGACTCCAACGAAAATATCCAGGTCAAGTGGTGGGCTGCTCACTCATGGGAGGTTGTAGTCAGCACACCAGGGTTCCAATCCCTCAAAGAATGTCTCTCTTCCCAGAATGTCCCTGGATATCCTGGAAGCAGGCCACACCCCTAGGGAAACTCCCCTTGGGAAGATTGGCCACTCAACACAGTCATCCGATCCTATCATGGGAACAATCACACAGAACTGGGGTCCAGCCAAGTTGACACACAGCTCCAACTATCACACCTCCTTTCTGTTGAAATGTCAAGGGTCAATCTTATTTTTGATTCATTGAAGGTAATATGTCTTGTTTTCTCTAGTGGCATTTAAGTACTTTTCCCTCCTGTTTTCAGCAGTTATACTATAATATCTTTACGAAGATGTTTGTGTGTGTGTGTATGTTGCTTTAAAGAACTCTGGTGGCATAGTGCCTAACACATTTGACTGCTAACCAGAAAGTCAGAAGTTCATACCAACCAGCCATTCCTTGGAAGGAAGATTGGCAATCTACTTCTGTAGTGATATCCTCTCAGAAACCCAAGAAGACGTTGCTATTAATCAGATATGACTTGGCAGTAGTGAGGTTTTGAGATTTTTTTTTTTTTAATCCTGCTTTGTTTTGTTAAGAGTTTTTAATCTATTGATTGATGCTCTTCTCCTTCTATGAAAATGTCTCACAAATCTCTTAAACTCGGATTTAGTCTTTTCATTTCTATTCCATTCCATTCCTTTCCTTTCTTTCTTTATCTCTCCCTCTCCATCTCCATCTATTTGTTCTCCAGGTGTTACTTTGGGTATTTTCTCTTGACCTGTCTTTAATTTCATTAATTGTCAGTTCTATGCCCAATCTCCTACTAAAAATACATTACAATCTTAATTCAAGTATTACATTTCTTCAATTGTAGAAAATTCATGTAGTTTCTTAAAAATTAAATTCTCCAATGAAATTCTCTATTATTCCATTTTCCCTTTTTCTTATGTTGCTTTTAACATTTTCATTATACTACTGTAAAGTTCTTTTCTCCAGTCTTGAAATCAACAATTGTTTGCATTTTTATTGATTGTCAACATATATTTTGACCTCTTTGCCTGTTTAGTAACTGTTATCATAGCAAAGTTCCCTGGGGGTGCAAACGATTTGTGCTAGACTAATAACCTAAAGATTGATAGTTTGAATAGGAGAAAAGTCTAGCAATCTGATTCTGTAAGAATAGAGCCATGACAATCCTGCAGAGCAGTTCTACTCTGTAACACATGGGTGACAATCAACTGGATATCAACTGATAATAACAACAACAAGTAATAAAGGTGTAGGCATACCTTCTTTTATTGTACTTTGCTTTATTGCACTTTACAGATATTGTATTTTTTTAAATTGTGGGTTTATGGCAACTCTATGTCAAGCAAGTCTATTGGTGACATTTTTCCAACAGTATGTGCTCACTTCATGTCTCTGTGTCACATTTTGGTGATTTTCAGAATATTTCAAACATCTTCATAATGTTCCTGCACTTAGTAGAATAATTATATAGTGTGAATATAACTTTTATATGAAGTGGGAAGGAAAAAAAATCGTGTGACTCATTTTATTATGATATTTTGCTTATTGCACTGCTCTAGAATTGGACGTGCAACATCTCTAAAGTATATCTATGTATGATTGTTGTTTTGGGTGCTTTTCTCTGATGTTGCACACTTTAGAATGTAGTTCTTTGGCACCACTTGATTGTATACCAAGTGGAGAGATGAGAGAATAGTGACTCATATACCTGTCTCTCCACACACCCTGGAGGGAGTTAGCTATTTTAGCAGCTCATATCTGAGTGCCTTTCATTTTGTCATTGAGTATGCCCAGGCTATATGTACTTGAAAAGGAGGTGCAGAGGTGTTGAGTACCTTGTGTGTGGAAACAGTTGGGAAGAAAGAACTTGTTTCTACTTTTTTTAAACTTTTCCATTTGTTAAACAGGTAATGCCATTAGAGAGAATACATCCAAACAGAGCAAATGATTTACTTATTGTAAATGACTAAAAAAGGGTGAAGTTCAGTTAGAAGGGAAAGAACAGGTGGGAAAAGATAATGAATTCACCTGTATGCATTTGCCCATCAAAATATTACCATATGATCTCAGAAACAAGTATCAAGATATTAGCTCTGAATTTCCAACAAACAGAACAAAAGAAAAGACTGGGGAATGTAAGTTGTTCAGAACGTAAGAGATGATTTACTGAGGCTGAAGTGGATGTTGAACACGTTTTATGCGCTCATTGACCATAGGAAGTGTCTGTTCAGATAGTTTGCTTGTTTTTATTAATTTGTCTTGCTTATGACTCAGTTTTACATGCTCTTCATATTTCCTTAACACATCTTTGGCCAGATATTTTCAGAGTAGACATTTTTTTTTTTTTCCCCCAGTTGGTATCTTGCATTTTCATTTTGTTATCACTACTTTTGAAGAGACGAGATTTTTTTTTTTTTAATTTGAATAAAGTCCCAACTTATCAATAGTTTTCTTTTTCTTTTAGATTCAGGGCTTTCTGTGTCCTAACAAATATGTAGCATAACAATGGAGCAAAAGTATTCCCTTCCACCTTTCTCCAAGACAATTTATAATTTTAGCTTATGTGTGAAATGCTTTACAATGTCAATATATTTTCCAAAGCTGAGGCTGAAATAGTCTAGGATTTCATTTTACTTGAATGCACAATCCACACCCATAGAAGCAGCAGTCAAGAACTTAAAAAAACAAACAAACAAAAAACTTCACTACTAACAAATAGCATCGGGCAAATTCCCTGCAAAAGACCTCTTTGAAGTGTTCAAAAGCAAAGATGTCACTTTGAGGATGAAAATGTAACTGACTTGACACATGGCATTTTCAGTCACCCTACATGGATGTAGACGTATTATAAGAAAAAATGAATAATTGATGTATATGAATTATGGTGCTGGTAAGAAGTATTGAACCTACATACCATGGACAGTCAGAAGAAGAAACACATCTGCCTTAGAAGTACAGCCAGAATGCTCCTTAGAAGCGGATATTATAAGATTTCCTCTCACTTTCCTCAGATATGTCATCAGGAGATGACATATGTCCCCAAATAAGACATTACGCTTGGTAAAGAAGAGTGTCGGTGAAAAAGATGTTCAATGAGGTAGATCGACACAGTGGCTGTAACAATGGGCTCAAACATGGTAATGATTGTGAAGACAGTGCAGGACCAGGTGGTCATTTGATATGTTGTGCATGGAGTCACTATGAGTTAGAAGGAAATCAGTGTCATCCGACAACAATTTTTATGTTACCATCTATGGTCAACCTTGAATTAATTTTCTCTACCTGTTGTTTTTCCTTCTTCTCTTCCCTTCTTTGAATTAATTGAGTACTATATACTACTGAAAACTTTGTATCTTGTCTTCTGGAATATTAATTATAGATCTTTGTTTTATGACTCTTAACGGTTACTGGAGGGTAAATAAAATGCGTCTTTAACATACTCTGAAATACGCTTTAGTTTGGATAACTCCTATGATGGTGTCTTTAAGATTACAGGTTTAAGTGACTTATTTGTTCATATTTATAGCTAATAAGTCATTAAACACATTCAGTGAATCTTAAATTTTGTATAGATTTTTTTATTCTATAATTTTTCAATATTTCCCTTTTTAAAATGTCTATTTCTGTAGATTCACTGCCCTCTCCCTCACTGTTTTTATATTTGTTTTCTCTAAATTTTTGAGCATAATAGTAACAGGTGTTTTATGGTTCATTTATGTGAAGTCTATTGTATCTGTATTAGCTGTGTCCGAATAGAATTGCAATCCCACTTATATCTTGCATCAATTGAAAAAGTATTTCATCTTTCTAAACCACATTTTTCTATCTATGTCATGTTACTACTTTATCCTACCGGGTAGGATAGATGTGAAAATTTAATTGGATCACACATGTCAAAATTTTTGTGCATTGTCTTCCATATAGTGGAGACTTAATGAATGGTATCAATTATGGTCATTTTGATCCCTGCATTTAACAAACTTTTCCATCACTTGGAAAACTTGATGCAGGCCCTAGGTCTTTGTCAAAATGTTTCAGCTTATTTGGAAAAACGCCAGCAGCCATGTACTAAAATTATTGTGTGGGAGTGGCATAAACTAAATGATTTTTAGACAGTCTTTTTCATAAACAGTTATGACTTCTTTTATACACACACACAATATAGCTTTGTTCCTATGACTAACAACTCAGTACTCTAAAGGTTGTTGAATAAGGCAGATTTCATGCAGAGAGAAAGAAATGGAAGTATTGGAAAGTTGCCAAATTCATCCATTTGTTGCTTTTATATGAGTTAGTTGTCAAGTGATGCAAAAAGAACAGAAAAACAGAGATGGCATTAAATTCAACAATGCACATCTCAGGCATTTGACCTAAGTCTGGATTTTGCCTTCTTGAATATGGTTCCTATTGCTGAAACAGGACACTGAGAAGATTTAGAGCAATTTGATTTTCATATCCCAAATGTGATTTTCTATCAACTATTGACTGTCATATCCACCAGTTAGTGGCAAATCAAACACCTATCAGATAAAATTGGTATCACTGTCTACTAACAAGTACATTGTGAAGACAGTATTAGCAAGAGCATATTTGTTTCTATGAACCTTTAGACCTTTTCAATTAAGTGTTTTAAAATTAGATACTGAAGTTTACAATATTAAGTTTTGTTTACTCTCATCCCCCAATAATAGGCCAATAAAGATGGGAAAAGCACAGGACACAGATAACACCTGCTGACCTGCTTAGAATTTTTCTGCAGATAATCAGAGGTATTTTTAAACCCACCTGACTCATTGCCAATTTGAACCTGAACTGCATTTCAAACACACCATTAAATTAGTGGAAGGTGGGTAGTGAAGCACATCTAATCATGACAGGCTGCCAGAGTCCATCACCATGAATTTGACAATGTTTAAGGGAGTTCTTCTCAAGTTCCAAAATAAAAACAATGAAAAACTGCCATTTCAAGGCATAAGACCATTCAGTTTTGTGAATAAAATGATTTTTAATTGTCATAAAAAATTAAGAACTATATATAATGTTACATATCTCTGAGAATGCATAGTTTATATAAAATTCTTGCTGATCAACATGGAAATGTGTTTCTTCTAGTTTTTCAATGAGTTTAATATTTGCTTTCAAGTTCTCCTTTAACTGAAATTTGCACAAATCAAACAGAATTCAAAATATTCAGAGATATGATCATTTGATGGCCTAACATTGTGTTAAACATGCTTTGTTCTTGCATTCAAAACTATAAGTATTGAGAGCATATACAGGTACATGTGTTGTTGTTGGTGCAGTTCAGTTGTTTCCAACTCATAGCAACCCCATGCATAGCAGAATGAAACATTGCCCAATCCCATGCCAGCTCCACGATTCTTGCTATACTTGAGCCCATTGTCACAGCCACCATGTCCATCTATCTCGTTGAAGGCCTTCCCCTC
>NW_006922191.1:329686-336799 GCF_000298275.1 Orycteropus afer afer | reverse complement strand
GCTTGGGAATTCCCATTATTCTCAATGCTATCCATAATTTGTCATGATCCACACAATCAAATGCCTTTGCATAATCAATAAAACACAAACAAACATCTTTCTGGTATTCTTTGCCTTGAGCCAAGATCCATCTGACAGCAGCTATGATATCCCTTGTTCCACATCCTCTTCTGAATACAGCTTGCACCTCTGGAAGTTCTCTGTTAATATACTGCTGCAATCATTTTGAATTATTTTAAGTAAGATTTTACTTGCGTGTGATATTAATGATATTGTTCGATAATTTCCACATTCTGTGGGATCACCCTTCTTTGGAATGGGTACAAATATGGATCTCTTCCAGTCAGTTGTCCAGGTAGCTGTCTTCCAAATCTCTTGGCAAAACGAGTTAGTGCCTCCAGTGGGGCATCCGTTTGTTGAAATATTTCAATTGGTATGCCATCAATTGCTGGACTCTTGTTCTTCGCCAGTTCTTTCATTTCAGCTTCACCTTCCTCCTTCAGTACTATTGGTTTCAGATCATATGCCACCTCCTGAAATGGCTGAAGATCGACAAGTTCTTTTTGGTACAGTGACTCTTTGTATTCCTTCCATCTTCCTTTGATGTTTCCTGCACCAGTCAATGTTTTTCCCTTAGAATCTTTCAATATTACAACTCAAGGCTTAAATTTTTTCTTCAGTTCTTTCAGCTTGAGAAATGCCAAGCCTGTTCTTCCCTTTTGGTTTTCTAACTCCAGGTCTTTGCATATTTCATTATAGTAATTGGCTTTGTCTTCTCAAGCTGCTCTTTGAAATCTTCGGTTCAATTCTTTTATCTTGTCATTTCTTCCATTTGCTTTAACTACTCTCCATTCAAGGGCAACTTTCAGAGTCTCTTCTGATATCCATTTTGGTCTTCTCTTCTTTTTTTGTCTTTTTAGTGACCTCTTGCTTTCTTCATGGATGATGCTCTTGATGTTATCCCACAATTTATGTGGTTTCCAGTCATTGGTGTTCAATGCATCAGTTCTATTTTTTAGATGGTCTCTAAATTCAGGAGGGATATATTCTAGATCATATTTTGGCTCTTGTGGACTTGTTTTAATTGTTTTTAACTTCAAGTTGAACTTGCATATGAGCAGTTGATAGTCTGTTCCACAATCAGGTCCTGGCCTGTTATTGGCTGAAGATATTGACCTTTTCCATTGCCTGTTGCCACAGATGTAGTCAATCTGATGCCTGTGTGTTCCATCTGTCAAAGTCCATGTGTACAGCTGCCGTTTGTGTTGTTGAAAAAAAGTATTTGCAATGAACAAGTCTTTGGTCTTGCAAAATTTTACCATGCAAGTTCCAGCATTATTTCTGTCACCATTGCCAACTTTTACAACTACCGGTGATTCTTCTTTGTTTCCAACTTTTGCATTCCAGTCACCAGTGATAATTAACACATCGTGATTGCAAGTTCGGTCAAATTCAGAGAGTAGAAGTTGATAAAAATCTTCAATTTCCTCATCTTTGTTTGGCTTTGGTGCATAAATTTGAATAATAGTTGTATTAATGGGTCTTCCTTGTAGGCATATGGATATTAACTATCACTGACAGCATTGTACTTCAGGACAGATCTTGATACTTCCCTTGTGATGATGAATGCCACACCTTTCCTCTTTAAACTGTTATTCCTGGCATAGTAGATAATATGGTTGTCTGATTCAAAATGGCCAAAACCAGTCCATTTCAGCTCACTAATGCCTAGGATATCAATCTTTATGTGTTCCATTTAATTTTTGACAACTTCCAATTTTCCTAGATTCATACTTCATACATTCCATGCTCCGATTATTAATTGATGTTTGCCGCCGTTGCTCCTCAGTTTGCGTGGTGTCACATCAGCAAATGGAGGTCTCAAAAGCTTTACCTTATCCATATGAGTAAGGCTGATTTTACTCTGATAATGCAGCTCTTTCCCAGTCCTACTTTGAGAGGTTTCTTAGCTAAGTGAGTCATCTTCCTCCTCTGTATTGGACATTGTTTTTGGACTACTCATAAACATATGGAGTAATGTATCAGACAGTGTTTCTCTGCTATTCATAAGGTTTTCCCTGACCAATTCTTTGAGAAGTGAATGGCCTCTTCCTTCTTCC
The DNA here is from genome assembly GCF_000298275.1 of Orycteropus afer afer. NCBI lineage: Eukaryota > Metazoa > Chordata > Mammalia > Tubulidentata > Orycteropodidae > Orycteropus > Orycteropus afer. Next base: position 334,679 of record NW_006922191.1, on the reverse strand, counting down.
TAGTCTGTCTCAGTCTGCAAGATGGGCTGATACCTGTGCAACAGGTGCACCCCACTGGGTTTGAAGCAGTAGTGGCACAGCCTCAAGACTCAAAGCAACACGTTACCACAGTAGGAAAAACCAACAGACAAGTTTGTCTCCCTTAGCTGTTGGGAATCCCTCCAACCGCACTTACCACCAAGCAGGTGTGGAGTATAAGAGTAACAAGGGGAATGTTGCACCTTTTCAGTCATCCAGGTCTGGATGTCCTTGGGGCTACTTGGATATCTTCCGGAGGCTAGAAATCTGAATTCCAGGCACTGGCTCACAGGGAGGTTTCTTTCTCCATGTGGGCTACACAGGTGACATGAGATAATACATGAGATAATATGAAATAGAAATAGACATAGAAATAAATTTAAACAGTAGAAGTTGGGAAGTATCTTTAATTTTCAGTGAGTCAATAATATAAATTGGAAGTACTGGGAAATACTATTATTTATTTATTATTAAAGTAATAATTATAAGCTAATAATTAATTTCAGTCAGACAAAGCACCCATTCATTTATTCCATTGTTAATTTTCTGTCAAGAAAATTCAAAGTAATCCTGAAGGGGGAGAGCAAGCTTTTGTTTAAAGTTTAGAACATACTCCCAACTTTTTTTTTTTCCAACCATGTGCAAATACTGAAAAACATGGGGAACAGAACTAACTGCTTTGAACAGTGTTGTACCATTGAGCACTATTGTTGTCATATGAGTATGGGGTGTTGTTGGAGACCAGGTAGCTTTATAAAACAGATAAATCTAAACTAGAGAGAACAAAACAACAAAAAACCAACAACAACTAAAACTGCACAATGTACTTCAGAAAGGATTAAAAATTAACTAAATATTCCTCTCTACTTCTCTTTTTTCCTTGCATAGTGTTTTCTGCCCTATTCTTTTCTTCTTTATGTTTCTTTTGGTACTGTTCCTACAGCTTAGAGTGGCTTCCTTATCTTTTGAGTTAAGTGAGCTTCCCAGAATTAAGTGTCACTATCCTCTCATTTTTCTCCTTCCAAATCCATGAGAAGAATAAACTCAGAACAGTTCATCACTTTATGCCAGATAAAGACATCATCGTTTTTTGGCCAGACTATGGATGGAAGTCTTTTTCAATCATATACTCTATCCAGTCGGCTATAAATGCAGATATGGGATCATTACAGATTGAATATATGGAGGTATGTGTTAAGCAAAAGGGGGCCTGGTGTCACAGTGGTTAAGTGCACTGATGCTTATCAAATAGGAGGAAGAAAAGATGCAGCAATCTGTCTGTCTCAGGAAAGATTTATAGCCCTGGAAACTATGGGGAAATCTGCCTTGTTCTATAGGGTCACCAAAAGTCATAATTGATTCCATGGCAACAGGCTTGTTTGGTTTGGTTTGGTTTATGTTAAGCAGGGCTGTTCATAGAGGTAGATTTATTGAGAGGAAGGTGTGAGCAGCACAAGGAGTTCAATGTCTAACTTTGTTAGTAGACACATCAAGTCCTTTTGTAAAATAAAATTTTACAAAAACAAAAAACACATAGTGACATTTATTACAAATAATCCAATGATTCAAAACTTCAAGATGTTTTGCTTTGTTTATTTCTATGAAATTGACCATAAATCATCCCAACTCACCAACTTTAACAAACTCATGTGAGTAATTGTCTAGTGAAAGGAAAAATATACATCATGTAAGTTTCTTTAAAATGTTTTCTTTCTTAAACAACTCATGTAAAACCACTGGAATAGTTGATATTGGGCAACGTAGAATACACCACATATCCTGATTCTTTAATTGTTATTTTCACTGCATAATGATCAATTCAGTTGTTATTGTTTGCCTCTTCTCATACTAGGGACATCATTCCATAATTTTTGGTGAAGAGTTTGAGCAATTGTAGAAAACTACATTGAATAAGAATTTGATCAGCCAAATATTAGATTCAGGTAAACATTTACAAATGTAAATGGCTTTTTTCCCTGTTTGTTCACCAAAATATCAGAATGTAAAGGAAACACACTTACGTAAAACACTCATGATGATCCTATGTGTCATAGAGTAGAGCTCCGTAGGATTTTCAGAAGCAAGCAGAAGCACCTCTGGGTAGATTCAATCATCAACTTTTTGGTTAACAGGCTGGCATTTAACCACTTGTGCTTTTGAGGGATTGGCTACTACTTCTTAGTCATTTGCATTGTCTTGTATTTCTCTCCTTAGTCTGTAACTATTCAAGTTTCCAATGCTAACTTTATGTCCTCTTTTTTTCCTCTATTTTCTTTACCTTGTTTGTATCATGCAGGCTCAAAGTTTATTTTTTCTTTTTTTAATTTTTATTGTGATTTGGGTGAAAGTTTACAGAGCAAATTCACTTTCCATACAACAGCTCACATATACTTTGTCTCATGACATTAACTGCAATTTTCCTCAATGAAACAGCTCCATTCTCACTTCCTCCCCATAGTTACCTCTTCCCTTTGTCCTTCCCTCCCATGCCCTCCTGCCTCCTAACCTGTCTCCCTGAGCCTACACAACCTCCTTGTCTGGCTTCTCTTTGCAGTCAGGACATTAGATGACTTACAGCACTGGTCAAGTTGGCTGAAAAGGAAGTCTTTCAAGTGCTGATGAGTAAGAATGTCTCCTTGGGCACTAAGGTGCACCTGACACAAGCCATGATATTTTCAATTGCTTCATATGCATGCAAGAGCTGGACAATGAATAAGGAAGACCAAAGAAGAGTTGATGCTTTTGAGTTGTGGTGTTGGCAAAGAATACTGAAATTACCATGGACTGCTAAAAGAACTAACGGATCTGTCCTGGAGGAAGTGCAGCCGAAATTCTCCTTGGAAGCAAGAGTGGCCAGACTTTGTCTCACTTACTTTGATCATGTTGTCAGAAGGGACCATTCCCTGCAGCAGGATGTCATGCTTAGTAAGGTGGAGGTGTCGACAAAAGAGGCGAAGGCCATCAATAAAATGGATTGACATGGTTGCTGTGACAATGTGCTCAAATATAGCAAGGATCATGGAACTAGCAAGAGATCGGGCAGTGTTTCTTTCTGCTGTGCATAGGGTCGCTATTAGTCGGAAATGACTCAAGAGCACCTAACAACAAGGGTCCCTAAATTTGCCTCTAGTTTTTCCTTGAGGAACTTTAGAATTTTAGGTTTCACATTTAGGTCTTTGATCCATCTGGGATTAGTTTTTGTGTATGGTGTGAGGTACAGATCTTGTTCCATTTTTCTGCAAATGAATACCCAGTTTTGCCAGCACCATTTGTTAAACAGACAATCTCTTCCCCATTTAGTGGATTTTGACACTTTGTCTAAGATCAGCTGACCACAAATCGATGGATCTGTTTCTGGGTTCTCAATTCTATTCCATTGGTCAATGTGTCTATCATTGTATCGATACCAGGCAGTTTTGACTATTGTGATTTTAAGATCCAGGAGTGTGAGACCTCCTACTTTGTTATTCTTCTTGAATAATGCCTTGCTTATACAAGGTCTCTTTCCTTTCCATATAAAGTCAATGATTGGTTTTTCCATATCCATAAAGAATGTTGATGTGATCTGGATTGAGATTACATTGAGTGTATAGATTGCTTTGGGTAAAATTGATATTTTCATAATGTTCAAGCTTCCTATACACAAGCATGCTATGTTCTTTCATTTACATAGATCTTTTATGGTTTCTTGACGTAATATTTTATAGTTTTCTTTGTACAGGTCTTATGTGTCCACTGTAAGATTTATTCCCAAGTATTTTGTATTTTTTCTAGGTATTGTAAATGGTATTAATTTCCATATTTCTTCTCAGCAATCTCTTTGCTGATGTAGAGGACTCCAACTGATTTTTAGATGTTGATCTTGTATCCTGCCATGATGCTAAATCTTTCAATTAGTTCCAGTAGATTTTTGACTGAGTCTCTTGGGTTTTCTAGGTATAGGATCATATAATCAGCAAATAGGGATATTTTGACTTCTTTCTTATCGATTTGGATGCTTTTTATTTCCCTCTCTTGCCTTATTGCCTTGGCTAGGACTTCTAACACAATTTTGAACAGAAGTGGTAATAGTGGGCATCCTTGTGTGGTTTCTCTTCACAAGAGGGATGATTTAAGTCTCTTTTCATTGAGAAAAATGTTGGCTGTTGGTTTTGCATATGTGCCCTTTACTATGTTGACGAATATCCCCTCTATTTCTATTTTGTTTAGAGTTTTCATCAGGAATGGGTGTTGGATTTTATCAAATGCATTTTCTGCATCAATTGATATGGTCGTGTCATACTTTTCCTTTATTTTATTTATGTAGTGGATGATGTTTGTTTTTGTAATGTTGAACAATCTTTGCATAGTTGATATGAACCCCAATTGGTCATGATGTATAGTTTGTTTGATATATTGTTGAAGTCTATTAGTCAGGATTTTGTTGAAGATTTTGCATCTATATTTATGAGGGATATTGTCTGTAGATTTCCTTTTTAGTGATGTCTTTGCTTGGTTATGGTATCAAGGTTATGCTCGCTTCACAAAATTAATTTGAAAGGACTCCACCCTTTTCTATGTTCTGGAATATTTTGAGTAGGATTGGTGTCAGTCCTTCTCTTAACATTTAGTAGAATTCTCTGGTGAAACCATCTGTGACAGCACTTTTTTTTGTTGATAAATTTTTTATGACCTGTTCAACATCTTCTTTTGTTATGGATCTGTTCAAATTTCCACCTCACTCTGTGTTAGTTTAGGTAAGTAGTGTGTTTCTAGATATCTGCTTTTTCTTCCAGATTTTCAAATTTATTTGAGAACAGTTTTTCATGGTATCCTGATACTATCCTTTTTATTTCAGTTGGTTCTGTTGTGATGTCACCCATTTTGTTTCTTATTCTTGTTATTTGTATTCTCTCCCTCTTTTCCTTTGTTAAATTTGCCAGTGGTTTGTCAAGTCTATTAATTATTTAAAAAAACAGCTTCAAATCTTGTTGAT